>NC_062538.1:18168026-18205595 GCF_022655615.1 Tachysurus fulvidraco
GGAACACTCAATTGTCCCTAGCAATAATTCGACCAAGCCTATATTATATATCCGTCTGTGTCTTGTGCTTTTTTTTACTTATTTCATTTCACATTTATCCAGGAATCATTAAATAAGATGAAAAATATTTTTACAACGGCGTTCTGTAAAAAAATAGCGCAACTTGTGGAACACAAACGGTTAACAGATTTACCCCCTGCAATGAATCCCGCCTCTGTAACTCACCTCTCTAAAATGATTGGCCTTTGCCTTTTTTGAGTCCTGCCTCTCTAACCCACATCGCTGTTTGATTGGCTTTGTGTTTCTAAAGCTAGTGTGTTGAGAACGGCTGCAGCTATATTCCGTTGTATGAAGCAATATGCAACGTGATTATGTGAGGAAGAAAGTATTCTTATAACAAACCAGCGTGAAGTTGGCCTCCAACTAATGCAAGACGTCAGCAAAATAGTCTCATTCGTTTGTGCTGATTTGTACCGCTAAAAGTTTCGTTTGTGCTGTTTTTGTTTTTATAATATTAAACACCGAATAATTTGTGCAACAGTTTCATGCACAAAATACGGGGAACGTTGTGTGACACATCGATTCAGGGGCAGTGTTTTTTTTGTTTTTTTTTTACAGTACATTACAATCCCATATTAATCGGATGAGTTGCAAATTTAAACATTAGTGTGTATTAATTTGTGTATATCTATAACAGTCACTCAAATAGTGGAATATCAGACAGACAATTGACTGTTGCATGCCATTATTAGTTTATGAATTCTTACAAATCGTAATACACACACAAACAGACGCGTGATGTGATGCTGTCTGAGGATGGAGGCAAAAAACCTTTTATTTATGTCCGACCAATTTTACTATTACGTCCCTCTCACCAATGTCAAAATCAAACTTACGAGCTTGAGCTCATCTGAGGGGAAGCAATTTTATATGCTATAATAAGGACTTTAAAGGCAAATGCCTCTATTGCTGTTGAACGTCTCAGATGCTTCTTCTTAAGAAAAATATGAATGAAGCGCTCCTAAAATTAAGTGTATGTGTATACCCATGTCTGAAGATTTTCCCATCTAAATATCAAATTAATTTTATTTGTTTACTTTTATTTTTAATAAAGTCCAAAATAGTAAAAAAAAAAAAAAAAAAAAAAGGTTGCTAAACATTTTTGCCTGTCTCCATACAGTGGGAATTCCAGGTGGGTCCATGTGAAGGAATTGTAGCAGGAGATCACTTGTGGATGGCACGCTTCCTATTGCACAGAGTGTGTGAGGACTTTGGTGTAATCGCCTCTCTGGACCCCAAACCCATCCCAGGGAACTGGAATGGAGCTGGCTGCCACACTAACTTCAGCACTGTGGCCACTAGAGCAGAAGGAGGGCTGGAGTGAGTGCATTTTTATACATGGATGCACAAACAGTTGTATTCATGTAACATTAATCCCTTATGCTTGTCATTGTGCTTTTCTCCACTATATTAGACATATCGAGAAGATTATAGAAAAATTACGCGCACGTCATGTCCAGTACATCCGAGTCTCAGATCCTCATGGTGGGCAGGACAACCAGAGGAGACTTACTGGCTTAAACAGAACCTCCAACATCCAGGAGTTTTCAGCTGCTGTGGATAGTCATGATGTCAGCATCCGCATTCCACTGCAAGTTAGCCAGGACAAGCGTGGATACCTGGAGGATCGCCGGCCTGCCGCCAACTGTGACCCATATGCTGTGACCGGTGCTATTGCTCAGACCTGCCTAATGGAGGATGAGGAGGAAGATCTCCTGAGTGACCTGGATATTAATGATTTGGAGTAAATCACACCAAATAACACTAAATCACATGGTTCTATGTAACTAAATATATAATAGGTTTATCGATATATGTGTGGATATATTGAATATACAGTATATACTGCATATGTTACAAAAGAGATGCATGCTATTTAAAGCATACTTAAGAGTTTAATAAATTAAACTGTTTAAATTTAACTTGTCAAAGTTTGGCTAATATCGGATGCATATACATTTTAAATACCATTTTCTTGCCATGAGACACTGACTGACATGACAATTTGGAGTATGAAATCCCTGTTAATAATCTATGAAAATCCGTGTTGCTTAGGGTTGCTTACATGACATGTTTTCTAATCCTATCTCAGTCTTTCCTCGGTAAAATCCTCACTCTTCCAAGTGAGATAAAATATCTACTCTCAGTTTGTTCACATCAGAAAAAAATACAAACCAAATATTCCAAAAAGCAATGTTCAGCTCTCTGTGTCTGGCTCTATCGTTCAAATAAATAGTCAAGATATTATTGTCAACATTTAAATAATGAGATTTCAATAGTTCAGTGGAATAATTTTACATCTGAAGAGTTCCCTGAATCTACACAACAAAGTCATACAGCTATATCAAATCAGATATTTCTTGCGGTGTCTTGCACAAAATTTTGATAAAACAATATCTATAATGAATATGTGTGTAATAAAAATGGACAATGTTCAATGTTCAACTATTTTAATAGCAAATCTTTTGTTCTAATCCATGCAAATTCAGCTCTGTTTAAAGCAACTTTGCAGTCTCACACAAACTCCAAAAATTACAATATGCAGGATAACAGGGTCCATTATTTATATGATGAATTAGGTCGATGAATTAGCTTAGGATATGCTGTAATTTTAGTTTTAGTGTCGTGTGACAATGTACGGTACATGTACTGTAACAAACTTCATTTTTTATGTTGAAAATGTTCTTCCTTTTAAGCTTTACTGATTAACCCCATAAATCATTTCTTATAGTGTTCTGTTCTTTCTTTCTTTGTGTTATGTAAATGAAGATGTCTCAACTTTTTTTTTTTTTTAAATTAGCTAACATAATAAACAAAACACGGCACGTTTTTGGTCAAAGTAAGGACTGAATCTTACAAACATTTACAAGAAAAAACCTTTGGATTGACTTTGAATAAGCTGTCCAGGTTGCTTAATAAAGTAGGAGTGACCTAGCAGTAGGTGTGGCCTTTTTCTTTTTTTTTTTACATCACAGCCAACCAACTTTTAAATTTAGGATGCAGGTTTCGTAGTTTAATTTGCATACAGCTAACCAGAGGGACAAGTTCAATTCAATTCAAGTTTATTTGTACAGCACTTTTATAATTGACATTGTCTCAAAGCAGCTTTACAGAACATAAACATAGAACAAAGGGTTATTATAAGAATAATATGAAGATTAATAGAATACAAAATTACAGATTAATATTAGATAGATTTAGTTCACAATGTGTATGTATATATCCCCAATGAGCAAGTCTGAGGTGACTCAGGCAGCAGTGGCAAGGAAAAACTCCCTTAGATGGCAAGGAAGAAACCTTGAGAGGAACCAGGCTCGAAGGGAACCCATCCTCATATGGGTGACACTGGAGGGTGTGATTATAAATATACAGTCTAACAAATGTTGTATAGATTCAAAAGATCACATGGAGTTCACATCTTTTTAGTATAGCAGAGTCTAACTGGAGCTGGTAGATCTCTAGATGCCTCAGGGTTTGCTAGTTCAGCCTCATCTCAGTGGTCCGAAATCTTCATCTGGTAAAATTTCTGGATGCCTCGGGATGGGTAGAAGAGACCAGCAATGGAAAGGGATTAACATATCTGCTGTTCATAAAATGTGCAATTCTGATATAATAGTGCACAGTATTATGGGATGTATTATGTGTACGCCTGACTATAGAGGTGAGTTTTTAATCTACATTTAAACTGGGAAAGTGTATCTGAGCCCCGAACACTAACAGGAAGACTATTCCAATGTTTGGGAGCTAAATATGAAAATGCTCTCCCACTGTTATGAATGAAACATCTGCGACATCTCCCGACTGCCACCAGAGGGAACCTTCACCCGAGTTTTATCGACTTCCTGACTACATCCCAGACAATCAATCCACCACTCCTGTCATGATTACACCACCAGCTGTTTCCTATTTCCCACGCTATAAAAGCTGAACTTGAACATTTCCCCAGTGCAAAGTCTCAACTAGTGTTTACTGTCTTTCTGAGCGTTTTCTGGTTGTTATTCTGTTTTCCGGTTTTGACCCTGTTTGATATTCTGATTCTCTGATTGTTTGCTGCCTGCCCCGACCTGTTTTTTCGTGTTTACCGATTCTGATTATTTGCTCTCTACATTGTTGTGTTTGCCGGCTCTGACCCCCACCTGTTGTACTACGATCTCCTAATAAAGCGTGCATATGGATCCTCTGTCTCCTGATGCTACGTTACAACCACCTTTAGTAGACTTATATATTCTGCGAACTACCAGAAGTCCTGAGTTTTGTGATCTCAGAGATCGTGAAGGATTGTAACGTGTTTGAAGACTATTTAGATACATGGGAGCTAAAGCATTAAAAGCCTTGTACGCAAGGTCATGCGTAGAGGTCATGAATGAATGAACTAGCTTCTCAGCATCAGATACAGACTAGGATGTTTCTTAGCTTGGCAATATTTCTAAGGTGGAAAAAGGCTGTTTTTGTAGTATGGGCGATAGGATTTTCAAAAGACAAGTTGCTGTCTCATATAACACCCAGGTATTTCATTGTTGAGCTACTAGTAACAGTACATCCCTCTAAATGGAAGTTAATTTGTGAGAGTTTCTGTGTACTGGTTTTTGGACCTATAAGTAGTATTTCTGTCTTATCGGAGTTTAATAACAGAAAATTACAGCTCATCCAGTCTTTTATCTCTCTGAGGCACTGAGTTAATTTGGACAATTCAGCTATTTCATCTGGTTTTGATGAGATATATAACTGTGTATCGTCAGCATAACAGTGGAAATTAATCCCATGTCTTCTAATGATGTTCCCTAATTGAAGCATGTATATCGAGAAAAGCAGGGGTCCAATGACTGATCCTTGAGGGACCCCATAATTAACTGGCAATAAGTTGGAGGATTCACCATTTAATTCTACAAAATGGTATCGATCAGACTGATAGGATTTAAACCAACTTAAATCCTGTCCATGAATACCTGTGTAATTTTGTAAGCGATCTAGGAGAATGTTGTGATCTATAGTGTCGAATGCAGCACTAAGGTAAAGTAGAACTAATAGTGACATACAATCTTGATCCGAAGCTAAGAACAAGTCATTTGTAACTTTAACAAGTGCTGTTTCTGTGCTATGATGGGGCTTGAAACCTGACTGAAACTCTTCAAAGATATTGTTCTCCTGTAAGAAGGAGCTCAGTTGAACAGACACAACCTTTTCTAGTATTTTAGACATAAACTGAAGATGTGAAATAGGTCTGTAATTTGATAGTTCGTCAGGGTCTAAATTAGGTTTCTTAATGAGGGGCCTAATAAATGCCATCTTGAAAGATTTAGGGATGTAACCTAAAGATATCCAGGAGTTAATAATATTAAGAAGAGGCTCATCAGCTTTATATAACACTGCTTTTAGTAGTTTAGTTGGGATGTGGTCTAGTGAACAAGTTGTTGATTTAGCTGTAGTAATAAGCTTATCTAACTCTTCCTGTCCTGTACTTGTAAAGCACTGTAGCTGTGAGTGTAGCACTTTAGGTGAGACTGAGTCACAAATTTTAAATTTTTAAATTTTTCAGTGAAGAATCTCATAAAATCCTCACAACTGAACTGTGATGAAATAGTGTGTTCACATTTCTGTTTTTTTTTTTTTTGTTAATCTAGCCACTGTGCTAAATAAAAACCTGGGGTTGTTCTGGTTATTTTCTATGAGTTTGCTCAGGTGCTCAGCCCTAGCAGCTTTTAGAGCTTTTTATGTCTATAGCTGGACATACTGTCCTTATATGCAATTCTAAAAACCTCTAATTTAGTTTTCTCCATTTTCG
Organism: Tachysurus fulvidraco; assembly: GCF_022655615.1. Taxonomy (NCBI): domain Eukaryota; kingdom Metazoa; phylum Chordata; class Actinopteri; order Siluriformes; family Bagridae; genus Tachysurus; species Tachysurus fulvidraco. Next base: position 18,173,869 of record NC_062538.1, read on the forward strand.
CTCGAGGTTGCGGGTTTCTCTCTTGAGGGTGTGAGTATGGCTATTATACCACGGTGCAGGTGTTTTGTCTCTAACTTGCTTTAATCTGATTGGGGCAACAGTGTCTAGTGTGCTAGTGAATATAGCACCTATGCTGTTAGTCATTACATCTAGATCGTTTGTGTTTGAGGGTACAGTAAGAAGTCCAGACAGATCAGGCAGGTTATTTGTGAATCTGTCTTTACTGGTCAGAATAATAGTCGATAACGTGGTGAGACACAGTTAGTCTGTTCTATGGGTAGTGTGTACATGGGGTATTGGGTATGAGGTAACGGTCTGTGATGTCATCACTTTGAGGTGCGATATATAGATATCGCACCTCAAAGTGATGACATCACAGACCGTTACCTCATCAGTGATATCTATTCCGTGTGATATCATTAAATCTAGTGTGTGATTAAGGCGGTGTGTGGCTCTAGTGATGTTTTGTTTAAGCCCAGAGTTTAGTAGGTCCATAAATGTGACTCCTAAAGCATCATTTGTATCGTCAACGTGAATGTTAAAGTCTCCTACAATTAATGCTTTATCAAAGTTAACCAATAGGTCTGAGAGAAAATCTGCAAACTCTGTAAGAAAATCAGTGTATGGTCCTGGGGGTCTGTACCCGGCCGCTATAGCAAAAGACATAAGGGATTTTTTCATGTGCATGTGCAAGAGTGCAGCATTAAGAACAAGCACTTCAAAAGAACTAAATCTATACTCTGTTCTCTGAGTAACAGTAAGGAGATCACGAGATAGTGGCAACACCACCTCCACGACCAGTCTGACGAGGCTCATGCTTATAGATATATCCTTATGGTGTAGCTCATTTAGACTGATGTATTCATTTGGTTTAATCCAAGTTTAATCTAATTTAATCTAATTACAGTAAGATTGTTTTGAGATTTTCTCGTGCATTTACTTTTTGATCTCACTACTCGGGGAACAGACACAGTTTCTATAGGATGAGCTATGTGTGCATTTGTATCAATGTGACGATGTGAAGGATGGCTGTTTGGATCAATGAATCTGGGGAGAGCCTTCGGTGCAAAACGCGACCCTTGGAGTCTGAACCCAGCAGCATTGAGGGTATCATAAGCACCTAGACTGAAATTTTGCTCTAACTGAGAATTGTTTAGAACAAAACAAAACAAAAAAGTCTAAAATTGTAGTTCTGTCATTTGGACAACGTGTGTTTGGTCTAGTTGTTCAATCTGAATAGCATTACGGGAAAATAGGATAACAGAATAATAAATCCTGGAGTTTAATGTGTTTATTTTGGAACTTTCTACATTTTAAATGCAGTTTACATGTTGACCAAATACTTTCATATTTCGTAATTACCAAATTCCATTTATATCATTCATTGTGGGATGCATTCAGAGATGATGTGAAGATTTAACTCAGAACTCAGTCATAACTACAGACACAAGTACTATATAGAACTGTGGGGCAAAATGGAGACAGGTCTAATTTACATGTGATTCTGATGATGTTTCTTGAATTATTTTAGCTCATCTGAGGGAAAGCAATTTTATAAGTTATAACAAGGACTTTAAAGGCAAGTGCCACTATTTAAAGGTGTTTATTTGCTGTTGAATGTCTCAGATGTTTCTTCTCAAGAAAAATCTGAATGAAGAGCTCATAAAATTAAGTGTATGTGTATACCCATGTCTGAAGATTTTCCCATCTAAATATCAATTTAATCAAAATATAAAGTTGTGTCCAAAATGGTAAAAAAAAAGAACGAAGAAAGTAAAAAAGAAAAAGAAGGCTTTTGAAATTATGGGATAGAGCAATGTACATTGGCTCCATACTGTATTATCTTGGTGGAAGCATTAGGTCACCCTTGTAATTTTCTTGTCTTTTTTCCCCATCTTTTTTGAAGTTTTTAACTCACCAGATATGAATCTAGCCTTTTCAATGGTTCAAAACTACATGTTGCTAAACATTTTTGCCTGTCTCCATACAGTGTGAGTTCCAGGTGGGTCTATGTGAAGGAATTGTAGCAGGAGATCAATTGTGGATGGCACGCTTCCTATTGCACAGAGTGTGTGAAGACTTTGGTGTAATCGCCTCTCTGGACCCCAAACCCATCCCAGAGAACTGGAATGGAGCTGGCTAACTTCAGCACTGTGGCCACTAGAGCAGATGGAGGGCTGGAGTGAGTGCATTTTTATGCATGGATAGACAAACAGTTATGTAACATTAATCCCTTATGCTTGTCATTTTGCTTTTTTCCACTATATTAGGCATATCGAGAAGATCATAGAAAAATTATGCGCACGTCATGTCCAGTACATCCGAGTCTCAGATCCTCATGGTGGGCAGGACAACCAGAGGAGACTTACTGGCTTAAACAGTCCCACCAACATCCATGAGTTTTCAGCTGCTGTGGATAGTCATGGAGTCAGCATCCGCATTCCCCTGCAAGTTAGCCAGGACAAGCGTGGATACTTGGAGGATCGCCGGCCTGCCGCCAACTGTGACCCATATGCTGTGACCGGTGCTATTGCTCAAACCTACCTAATGGAGGATGAGGTGGAACCTGGATATTAACGATTTGTTCTAAAACATTCAAATATACCACTAATTCACATTTTAAAAGAATAGTCATGCTATTTAAAACATGCTTTTAAAAAGCCTTAAATAAATAAAAGTTTTATTAAAAAACTGGTTTTTTTTTTCCTTTTTTTTTTTTTTTTTTTTTTTACCATTTCTGGGTAATGAGCTGTGCACACAAAACTGTTTTTTTGTTTTCTTACCACCACAACAGGCATAACAATCATACAAACAAATGGAATACACATGTATAATATCTATTAAATTATATTCTCTAGTCTGCAGAGTTAATTCATCAATTCATTTCACAGCAGACTTCACCCAATACCCAAGAGATGTAAAAAGCAAGCATTTCAAGGAAACAAAGACTTTCAATAAACGTTATACTCTCTCTGTAGGCGAAGTGAAGGAGGCGGAAGCCGAGGCACCAGCAAAACAGGGATTAATGAAAAGGCAGGCAGAGTAAACACACTGGAAACAGAAAACAATAATGGACGCTGGAGTGTGGCGAATGTGGTGCTTATATAGGCCAGTGTAACGAGCAGGCGGGGCGTGCACAGGAGATGAAGCAGGGTGCTCCCTGACACCACCCCCTCCCCCAGGGGAGGCACCAGACGCCCTGACCCGGCGACGAGGCCGGCCCCTCGACGGGGTGCCGGGCAGTGTGGATGTGAAGCATGGATCTCTGCCAGCAGCGCCGGATCCAGCATGTCTCGCCAAGCCACCCATGACCGCTCCTCCGGCCCATACCCCTCCCAGTCCACCAGGTACTCGAGGCGCCGCCTAGAATCCAGAACTTCCTTCACCACATAGATATCGGGCTGGTCCACGATTTCTGGCTGTGCGGGGACCGCGGGGCCACCTGGGGGGCGAGACACAGGAGAGGCACAAGGTTTGAGCAAGGACACATGGAAGGTAGGGTGAATGTGGTACCTTGGCGGCAGTTCTAGCGGGTAGGACACGTCGTTGACCTGGTCGGCGATTTTGAAGGGCCCAATGAACCGAGGGCTCAACTTGCGGCAGGGCAACATCAGCTTCAGGTCTTTGGTAGATGCCACATCAGGTCCCTGGGATGGAAGCATGGCGATTCCAGCCGCCGTGCATCGGTGTGTCGGCGGGTGTTGCGGAGGGCTCGACGCAGCTGGGTGTGTGCAGACTCCCATAACTCAAATAACGGCTCAGTTGCTGGATTTTTCGCTCGGCCTGGCCGTTAGACTGTGGGTGGTATCCTGATGTTAGGTTCACAGACACCCCAAGGAGTTTGAAGAACCCTCTCCAGACCCGGGACGTGAACTGAGGCCCTCGGCCCGAGACGATTTCCTCGGGGAGTCCGAAGTTCCGGAAGACTCTGATGGAACAGGGCTTCCGCTGTCAAAAAAAGACACCGCTGGTGAAAAAGAGGGCCCAGCGTGCCTGTCGGGGGTTAAGTCTCCGTGCCTCTTGTAGGTACTGGAGGTTCTTGTGGTAGGTGACCACAGTGAACGGGTGATCGGCTCCCTCCAGCCAGTGTCTCCATTCATCCAGGGCCAGCTTGATGGCCAGAAGCTCGCGGTTGCCGATGTCGTAGTTCTGTTCGGCTGTGGAGAGCTTGTGCCTTCTTCTCCCACATGGAAAGCCTCCTGAGCCTCCCTGGTCCACCTCAGGGATTGGGCTTTACCCCTGAGGAGTGACGTGAGGGGGGCAGTGATTTGGCTATAGCCCTGGATGAACCGGCGATAGAAATTCGCAAAACCCAGGAAACTCCCTCACTGCCTTTACCTTTACTATATCCATCTGGATCCCATCTGCACTGATGATGTAGCCCAGGAAGGGGATAGTATGGCGGTGGAACTCGCACTTCGAAATGTTCAGGTAGAGCCGGTGTGAATGCAGTACCTACAGGACGGCACGCACGTGTTTCAGGTGTTCCTCCCGATTCTGATGATAGGGCCGAAGTACCTCGTACCCCTGGAAGACAGCTGGAGTGATGGATATGCCACACAGCATGACCCGGTATTCATAGTGCCCCGAGGGTGTGATGAAGGCAGTCTTCCACTCGTCTCCCTTCCTTATGCGTATTAGGTTGTACGCGCTCCGGAGATCGAGCTTGGTGAAAACCCTTGCATGCTGCAGGTCCTCCAGAGCAGCAGGCACGAGTGGGAGGGGGTACGGAAGAGGAGCAATTTGGGCATCCTTCTTTCCCACGAAGAAAAAGCTGGATGCTGCTGGGGAGGACAAGTGCGTGATTAACCCCTGACGGAGAGCCTGCTGGACATATTCCTCGATTGCTCGGTGTTCAGGAGTGGACAGCGGGTACACACGGCCCTTGGGTAGCTTAGCACCGTGGAGCAGGTCAATGCAGCAGTCCCAGGGTCGATGATGGGGGGGACAGGTGGCATCCTGGTCACTGAACACGTAGGAACGAAGTCCCGGTACACCTCGGGGATGTTCGCCTGATTTGTAGTCGTAGCCTCCTCCACCCGGGTGGCGCCAATCATAGCCCCCTGGACCCGCGTCGGAAGCTGGGAGAGACAGTGCTCCTTAAAGTCGAGACTCCACTCCAGGACGTCACAGGGATCCCAGGAGCACCTTAGCACGTGCTTTTGAGACCCTGGTCTCCACAGGATCACGCTGACAGTGGAACACTCCAGGACCAGGAACCAGATCTCCTCTCGATGGAATAGCCCCACTTGGAGCGTCACTACTGGTGTGCAGTACTTCACCCACCCCTTTCCCAGAGGGCGCCGCTGGATGGTTTGTACCTCTAAGTCTTGGGAGCCCCTCTCTCGGGGGAGGCGTAAGCAGTCGAGGCAGGCCTGGGAGATGAAGTTCCCCGCCGAGCCAGAGTCAACTAGGGCACGTACAGAGATAGATAGAGCGGGGGTTATAAGAGACACAGTGAGCTTGGATAAGGGTGAGATGTCAGTGGGGAGCTCAACAGCACTCACTCTTTCTCTCCGGGACAGTCTCTGTGAGCCCAGCTGCAAAACACTTCCAGGAAGTGCGCGGTGAACCCAGCGTAAGATTGCGCAGCCGGGCTAGCGGCATCCCATATATGGGATGAGGGAAATGAAGAACGCTACCTTGGATCGTTCGGTGGGGAATCGCTGTGGGTGCATCTCAATATATAGATTCACCTGGAGCTGGAAACCGCGGTATTCGGAAGCTTCTCTGGAAAAGGCAACCGGAAGCGCCATGGGATTGCCGGTGGAAGCGGGTGGGGGGGTGGGGGGTGTTGAGCAGCGGAGGAATTATTCCGTTATTCTGTTAGGCGAAGTGAAGGAGGTGGAAGCAGAGGCACCAGCAAAACAGGGTTTAATGAAAAGGCAGGCAGAGTAAACACACTGGAAACAGAAAACAATAACGGACGCTGGAGTGGAGCGAATGTGGTGCTTATATAGGCCAGTGTAAAGAGGAGCAGGTGTGCGAAATCAGTACATTGGCGATGAGCTCCGAGCAGGCGGGGTGTGCACAGGAGAAGAAGCAGGGTGCTCCCTGACACCCTCTTCTTCTCCTGTATAGGTTAATACAAAAATAAATAAGTAAAATAAAAGAAGACAAGACCTCAAGACAATTTGTCCTGTCAATATGAATTTATAATACAATCAATTCTCTTCAATTTAGAAAAAACAACTGATTTAGATCATTTGACTATAGTTTACAAAAACAGAACAAAAACACATTAGTTAAACGAAGAATAAATTTCAGATATGAAAGGTTCCGTCATAACAATCTCAATTTTCAGTTTGTGTCACAGTCTCAGTCTTTGTCTTTGCAAGTCTAACCATAGTCACACTGTGAAATTTATTTTAAAATCTCTTTTTTGGGCAGTCTCTTTCATCCAAAAAAATTTCACAAGCAAAAAAAATATCCAGGTGTTTGTTGTTGATTCATTTCCCTATCCTTCCTCTCCGCATTGAAATAGAAATTCCATCTAATCAGGCATAAAGTTTTCTCCCTGTGGCTTGCCAGTCCTAATTCCCTCCACGAAACATGAGAGTTTGGACAACATAGAGTGCAAATCCAAACTGCAATGGCAAAAATCACATAAAAGTTATTATATTAAGTTCTTAGAGTTATTAATATGTTCTATTTTGTTGGAATTGTTTTATACATATAGAGGTCCCCGACTCCAAAAGAAACCCCTGCTCAGGAATGTATTGGTGCAAAAGTTTGTATACCCTGAAGACAAAATTAACAAAACTGGTTGTTAAAATGATTTTGCATCATTTTAACAATCTGAACACTAGCGGCATATAATAGTGTATATTCTTTTATCAGTTTATTACAGGAAAGACCTTGGTATTTTGTTTCGCCTTTTTTTTTTTTTTCATTAGAATCCAACATTTGCAAGTGACATTTCACTATACATGATGTATAAATGAATGAAGATTTTATCTATATCATCTAATCCTGTATTTCTTGCAGTGTCTTCCACCAGACATTGTTAATACATCATTATATTTAATTATTAAATATAATATATTACATTTATATTTAATAAAAGTGTAACAAAATGTTCAGTGTTGGGGGGCACGGTGGTTTAGTGGTTAGCACGTTCACCTCACACCTCCAGGGTTGAGGGTTCGATTCCTACCTCCGCCTTGTGTGTGTGGTTTGCATGTTCTCCTCGTGCCTCGGGGGTTTTCTTCTGGGTATTTCGGATTCGTCCCCCGGTCCAAAGACATGCATGGTAGGTTGATTGGCATCTCTGGAAAATTGTCCGTAGTGTGTGATTGTGTGAGTGAATAAGAGTGTGTGTGTGCCCTGCGATGGGTTGGCACTCCGTCCAGGGTGTATCCTGCCTTGATGCCCGATGATGCCTGAGATAGGCACAGGCTCCGTGTGACCTGAGCATAGTTTGGATAAGCGGTAGAAAATGAATGAATGAATGAATGAATGAATGAATGTTCAGTGTTCATATATATGCTATAAACAATTTTTAAACAATTAGGCTCTAATCCATGCAAATTCAAATCATATCAAATCAAATTTTATTTGTCACATACACATACATACAGGGTACGATATGCAGTGAAATGCTTTATGCAACTGTCCGGTATAAGAATAAAGAATATAAAAAAGCAAAAAATAAAATGAGAATAAAATAATAAGAAAGTATGAACTAAATAAGAAAACTATATAAGAAAACTATATATAAATATGAAATATATGGAGAATATGAAGAAATAATGTATATACATAAATATTAATGTGAACAATAAAGAACAATAAAGATTGTTCTCCTAGTACCATCTCTCCAGGTTTTTTGTTTCCTGTAGGTAGGCCATCTCCTCGTTGTTGGAGATCAGGCCCACCACAACAGTGTCATCAGCAAACTTGATGATCGTGGTGGAGTTGGAAGTGGCCAATTCAGCAGTGTTTTGCATCATTTGTTCAGTGTCAGGCAAACTAGTTACACATCTATAAGCAATACTTACAAATTACACCCAAAATATTACACTGGCTTAACTTAAAAAAAATTAAGGTAACAATTTGCATGCATCTTTTTAAGTGATTTAAACTCATTCATTATTTAGTAAATATCCTAAAACTTTTATAGATAGACTAACCCAATTTGTTTAGTACAACCAATATGTTTTGATTTAACCTCTAAAAGCTTAATTAAGTTGAATTTTATTACAAAGTTTTGATGATATTAAGTGGGCAAATTTCATAACTTAAGATATTCTAACTTGTCTCAACTTTGTGTTTTTTTTTTTTTAGCTAACATAATACACAAAACAGGCCAGGTTTTTGTTCAAAGTATGGACTGAAACTTACACATATTTACAAGAAAAAAAACTTTGGATTTGTTGTCCAAGTTGCTTAATAAAGTAGGAGTGACCTAGCAATAGGTGTGGCCTTTTTTTTTTTTACATCACAGCCAACCAAATTTTAAATTTAGCATTCAGGTTTCGTAGTTTCATTTGCATACAGCTAACCTGAGGGACAAGTAATCCTCCTAAAGTAAGTCTCCTTTGTGTGAAGAGAATGTGCTTATTTTCAGACATTTATTCATGAACATGCTTAAATATTTTTTGCACGGTTCTATGTAATTCATCTAATTATTTTCAAGCACTGTTCAGATGGTTAACTATTAAATTATACTATACTACACCACTGATAAATTTTGGAATCTGATTGTTTAGAAACTGTTTATTATTTCTTTTTATAAACAACAGCATTATATTAACAGACTTGTCGTAATACGGTATCATTTTAATAATTAATGCTTCACATAATATAAGACACCTTCTCATTGGAAAACATTTAAAAAAAACTTCAAGCTGGCAATAATAACTCTAATTTGTTTTGGACTGCATGGCACGAACAGTGATCTGCATTGCTTATCTTGCTCAGTGTTTCCAATGTTCTGTTTTTAAAGTATCTCTGTTCTTTCTTCATTTTTGTTCTACCTAAACTAATACAGGTGCTGCCAAAGGTGCGGAGCTCCCACTACCTCAGCCTTCCTCAGGGAGGTCTCTGTCAGGTCACCTATGTTTGGATCGATGAATCTGGGGAGAGCCTTCGGTGCAAAACGCGAACCTTGGAGTCTGAACCCAGCAGTATTGAGGGTATCATAAGCACCTAGACTGAAACTTTGCTCTAACTGAGAATTGTTTAGAAGAAAACAAAACAAAAAAGTCTAAAATTGTTGTTCTGTCATTTGGACAATGTGCGTTTGGTCTAGTTGTTCAATCTGAATGGCATTATGGGAAAATGGGATAACAATAAAAATTCCATGAGTTTCATGTGTTTATTTTGAAATTTCTACATTGTAAATGCAGTTCACATGTTGACCAAATACTTTCAAATTTCTTACATCTAAAATGAAGGGAAACAAAAACTTTACATTTAAAAATGGATCATCAAATCAAACTCATGTAATTTCATACGTACACTATTATCTAATATTTATTACATTTATTAATTTAAACCTTGTAGATGGACTATTTTTGTGATTCTTTCTTATACATAAAAATTATTCACATTTTAAGGAGTTGTCTATTTGATATAAGGAATTTGGGGCTTTACGTCAAAAGATATAGATATTTTCTTGGTATATGATCAGTAACTGTATTATGGAAAGGAATTTTTAATTTTCGCTTGAGATCTTTGCTTTTCTTGTGCTAGATATTCCAGAGTGGAACTGTGTGTTCGTTAGCCACCCTGTGACTCTCAACACCATGATCCTTGTTCCTGTATGTATATTCAGAGACCCTTTTATTCTGGACCCCAACAAACTGGTACTATGTGAAGTGCTCAAGATCAACCGCAAACCTGCAGGTAAAGTCAGAAAGCTCATTTGGCAAATGGATTAGTAGATTTTGTTATTCTAAAATTGATTTTAAAAGCTGTATTTTGATTTCATTTGTAGACACTAACCATCGGCATGCCTGTAAGAAAATCATGGAGAAGGTGAAGGATTCCATACTGTGGCTTGGGATGGAGCAGGAGTATACTCTGCTGGGGATAGATGGACGTCCATACTCCTGGCCATCAAACAGTTACCCCAAACCACAGGGTAGGAAATTCAGTCTTTTTTTCAGAGTACACGGAATGGATTAGATGTTTGGCTATTTTATTATGCAAGATAAAATGATACGACTTGTTCTATTACCTCTAACAGCTATTCACACATGAATTATTGTATAAATAGAAACAAATTTCTGGGTTTTTTTTATCTCTTTATCAGGACCATATTATTGTGGAGTGGGTGCAGATAGAGCTTATGGCAGAGACATTGTAGAGTGTCACTATAAAGCATGCATTTATGCAGGCATCAAAATTTGCGGTACCAATGCTGAGGAGATGCCTTCTCAGGTAATTACCAAATTCCATTTATTTCATTCATTGTGGGATGCATTCAGAGATGAGGTTAAAAAATTAAGTGTATGTGTATACCCATGTCTGAAGATTTTCCCATGTAAATATCAGTTTAATCAAAATACAGTATAAAGTTGTGTCCAATATAGTAAAAAAAAAAAAAAAAAAAAGAAGAAGAAGGTTGCTAAACATTTTTGCCTGTCTCCATACAGTGGGAATTCCAGGTGGGTCCATGTGAAGGAATTGTAGCAGGAGATCACTTGTGGATGGCACGCTTCCTATTGCACAGAGTGTGTGAAGACTTTGGTGTAATTGCTTCTCTGGACCCCAAACCCATCCCAGGGAACTGGAATGGAGCTGGCTGCCACACTAACTTCAGCACTGTGGCCACTAGAGCAGAAGGAGGGCTGGAGTGAGTGCATGTTTATACATGGATGCACAAACAGTTGTATTCATGTAACATTAATCCCTTATGCTTGTCATTGTGCTTTTCTCCACTATATTAGGCATATTGAGATGATCATAGAAAAATTACGCGCACGTCATGTCCAGTACATCCGAGTCTCAGATCCTCATGGTGGGCAGGACAACCAGAGGAGACTTACTGGCTTAAACGAGACCTCCAACATCCATGAGTTTTCAGCTGCTGTGGATAGTCATGATGTCAGCATCCGCATTCCACTGCAAGTTAGCCAGGACAAGCGTGGATACTTGGAGGATCGCCGGCCTGCCGCCAACTGTGACCCATATGCTGTGACCGGTGCTATTGCTCAGACCTGCCTAATGGAGGATGAGGAGGAAGATCTCCTGAGTGACCTGGATATTAATCATTTGGAGTAAATCACACCATATAACACTAAACACAGGTTTATCGATATATGTGTGCATATGTTACAAAAGAGATGCATGCTATTTAAAGCATACTTAAGAGTTTAATAAATTAAACTGTTTAAATTTAAAATGTCAAAGTTTGGGTAATTTGGATGCATATACATTTCATTTTAAATACCATTTTCTTGCCATACCATTTTCAGATTTCAATATACAGGAGGTATAACTGAAATTCTCAACACAACAAAGTCATGAAGCTATATCAAATCATATATTTCTTGCAGTGTCATTCACAAGCTTTTGATAAAACAATATGTATAACAAATACATGTGTAATAAAAATGGACAATGTTCAGCTATTTTAATAGCAAATCTATAGTTTTCTGGCCAACAATGACAGCTGATATCACTGCAGAACTCCTAACATGCTCAGTTTGCAACAGCACAAAGGCATATCAACCGAAAGAACCATTAAAGCCATACCCTGTTCCAGACCTGCCTTGGTCTACTGTGCAAACAGATATGTTCGAATGGCATGGCCAAAACTACCTGGTGCTTGTAGATTCATACACGGGTTGGTGTGAGATTGACCTTCTCCGTGACACAACATCGTCAGCTGTAATAAAGAAATTGAAGAGATATTTCTCTGTGCATGGCACACCTAACACACTCATTTAGGAAGTTGAGAACACTCACACACTCATTTAGGAGGTTGAGAAACATTCCCGGAGACCCAATGTTGGGTTCCCCTGCACAACGACTGTTGTCACGACAGACATGGTCAGCCGTTCCTGTTAATTTTGGTTTATTGGAGCCAGCTGCCAAACATGCCCAGCAAGTCACAGCTCAGCTCCGTCATAAGAGAATGACCCAGAAGCGGTACTACAATGCCTCAAGCCATCCACTACAACCATTGGCAGAGGGAAACCCCGAAAGTTTACAACCACCTTGGCACAGTAAAGGAAGTGAATAAGGAAACTCGGTCATACACTATCCAATGCAATGGGAGAACATACAGGAGGAACAGATGCCACATCATTCCTGTTGCTGAGCCTCCTCCATCACGGCTTAACCCAGAGGACATTCACTCTCAGAACATCATTACATATACACAGGACGTTGCTCCAGCTACACCACACTCACCACAAACACACCTTCCACAAACAGAATCCACCCCTAATGACCTGCCAAAATACACAGTACAATCTCCTATTAAGGTCAGTAATACACCTTACAGAACACGTTCAGGGCGTATCTGCAAGCCTAATCCAAGGTATGAACAGTGAGTTCCAGTAATGACAGTGTTTATTGTTAAATATTTTTCTTCCCGTTGATTGGAGGTTTCAACTAAACGAAGGGGATGTAGATCATTGTGATAAACGATCTGTTCAGAAATACAATGTGATTTGTATGTTCTAATGTGCTGCACTTTAAACATGTGTTGGGCTCTTTAAGAATGTCTTTCCACCCCCTGGGGGCGTATGTACCAAGAACACATGTGAGCCATGTTCGTAGGTGATGCTTTGTATGGCGGACACAAGTTCTGTTAATCAAAGTTCTTCACATTGACCACTGACTGTCTCTGTGTAAATTATCGGACAAACAACAATTACCATCCAGCCCATGTATTGGATTATTATAATGGTATTGACAGACACATTTACAATAATAATGTTTGCAAATGTATTGTTTCCCAAGTTTTACTAAAAAACTAAATGTAGCTTATTTGGCCTACCAATGTAATGAGCAGAAATTCTGCACCAATGTATATAATGTATAGGTGTCAGGGATCAGCGCAGATCTGTCAGGAATCAGCGCAGACTTATGGCCATGTGCGTTTGTGTTTGTTTGTGTCATGTGACCTGTTCCCCATTGTGTGTGATTGTACCTGTCTGTATATATGTGAGCCGCGTTGCCTTAGGCAGCGCGGCTTCATTTATAATATTGTTAGTTCCCTGTGTAGTGTGGTTTATGTTTGTCTTCCTCCTGTATTAAACTCCTTTCATTTGAAGCTATCCTGCATACAGTTCTGTCTCCAATTCACCTTCGACCGGGTCCTGACAGAATGAAGCTGCCGCATCGACCTGGCAGACCCAGCAGGATAGCTTCAAGCTCGGACCGGCCTTTGCAGTGTTTCCTAAATGGGCAAAATCATTCACTTCCATTCTTCTTGGTAAATCAAGAAGTCCAACCGCTGCTAGGATTTCGTGCATGCCTCGACATGGGTATTATTAGTATCAGCCTAGATGTGCATCATGTCAGTATGGAGGGCAGCACCAAAGTCATTCTCACTGAGTACAAAGATTTGTTCACAGACGAGCTTGGAGAACTCCCGATAACATATTCTATGACAGTGGACCCCAGCATACAGCCTGTAGTCCGCCCTGCTCATCGCATCCCTCTTGCAATGCAAAGCCATGTCGAAGCAGAGCTGGACCGCATGGAGAGCCTTGGCGTCTTAATGGCAATCTCAGAGCTGACGAATTGAGTCCCGTCCATGGTAGCAACACATAAAAAGGACAATCAAGAAATCAGGCTGTGTATCAACCCAAAAGATTTCAACTCTGCCTTAAAAAGACCACATCACCAAAAGCGCAGCATAGAGGAAGTGGCATCCCAGAGTCGGGAGCAACTGTATTTTCAGTGCTGTATGCGAAAAACACTTTCTAGCAGATTCGGTTAGATTGCAAGTCCTCTATGATGACCACATTTAGCACCCCATTTGGGCATTACAGATTTCTCCGTATGCCTTTTGGCATAAACTCCGCAAGCGAAGTGTTCCAGCGCTCAATGGAGCAGTTATTTTCAGAGTTCCCCTGTGCGAATATTGTTGACGACATCATCGTCGGAGGTTGCAACATTGCTGAACATGACATTAATTTGAAAAGAGTGTTGAACGGAGCACGTGAGGTCAAGCTCAAGCTAAACCCTGTTAAATGCAAATTTCACCTAGATCAAGTCAGCTATGTGGGACACATCTTTACTAAGTGAAGACCTGAAAGCTAATCCTTCCAAGACAAAAGCAATCTCCGAGATGCCAGTTCCCAAGGATGTCCCTGCACAGCATTTCCTCGGAATGGTAAATTATCTGGGGAAATTTATACCAAACTTCAGCGACATTGCTGCACCCTCAGAAAGCTGACACACAAAGAAACTGCAGGGTGCTGGTACCAACAACACCAAACTGCATTTGAAATCCTCAAGTCATGTTTGTCCACCCCACCTGTCTTAGCATTCTATGATGTGAAGAAGCTGGTTACACTAACCTGCGATGCACGATATGCTTGGATAGAAAAGGAGCTGCTAGCTGTCGTGTTTGCTTGTACTAAGTTCAGAGACTATGTGTACGGAAAGGCCACACTTGTTGAAATGGACCACCAACCCCTGGTGACCATTCTAAAGAAACCAATCCACACAGCCCCTGCAAGACTACAAAGAATGTTGCTCAGGTTACAGTGTTCATCACTCTGGTGTACAAAAAGAGTAAGTACATGTATCTCGCTGACACCCTATCTCGAGCTCCAAATGCAGAAGTCCCTCCGGACGTCAAAAATGACACATTTGAGGTCATGACTGTCAATTACATCTCGACTGCCAGACTGGAGGACCTCAGAAAGCATACAGCAGAGGATGAGGTGCTACAGAGTCTCAGCACCGTGATTCAAAGAGGTTGGCCAACTAAAAGACATAGCTTGTGCCCAGCTGTGCATCCATGCTTTCCTTACAGAGATGAGCTTGCAGTGGAAGACGGAATAGTAATGAAGGGCCACAAAACAGTCATTCCTCGCTCATTACAGAGAGAATACATCTGTATTGTCCACAGAGGTCACCCTGGTCTGGATGCTACTAAGCACAGAGCTAGAGGTATACTTTTCTGGCCAACAATGACAGCTGATATCACTGCAGAACTCCTAACATGCTCAGTTTGCAACAGCACAAAGGCACATCAACCGAAAGAACCATTAAAGCCATACCCTGTTCCAGACCTGCCTTGGTCTACTGTGCAAACAGATATGTTCGAATGGCATGGTCAAAACTACCTGGTGCTTGTAGATTCATACACGGGTTGGTGTGAGATTGACCTTCTCCGTGACACAACATCGTCAGCTGTAATAAAGAAATTGAAGAGACATTTATCTGTGCATGGCACACCTAACACACTCATTTAGGAAGTTGAGAACACTCACACACTCATTTAGGAGGTTGAGAAACATTCTCGGAGACCCAATGTTGGGTTCCCCTGCACAACGACTGTTGTCACGACAGACATGGTCAGCCATTCCTGTTAATTTTGGTTTATTGGAGCCAGCTGCCAAACATGCCCAGCAAGTCACAGCTCAGCTCCGTCATAAGAGAATGACCCAGAAGCGGTACTACAATGCCTCAAGCCATCCACTACAACCATTGGCAGAGGGAAACCCCGAAAGGTTACAACCACCTTGGCACAGTAAAGGAAGTGAATAAGGAAACTCGGTCATACACTATCCAATGCAATGGGAGAACATACAGGAGGAACAGATGCCACATCATTCCTGTTGCTGAGCCTCCTCCATCACGGCTTAACCCAGAGGACATTCACTCTCAGAACACCATTACATATACACAGGACGTTGCTCCAGCTACACCACACTCACCACAAACACACCTTCCACAAACAGAATCCACCCCTAATGACCTGCCAAAATACACAGTACAATCTCCTATTAATGTCAGTAATACACCTTACAGAACACGTTCAGGGCGTATCGGCAAGCCTAATCCAAGGTATGAACAGTGAGTTCCAGTAATGACAGTGTTTATTGTTAAATATTTTTCTTCCCGTTGATTGGAGGTTTCAACTAAACGAAGGGGATGTAGATCATTGTGATAAATGATCTGTTCAGAAATACAATGTGATTTGTATGTTCTAATGTGCTGCACTTTAAACATGTGTTGGGCTCTTTAAGAATGTCTTTCCACCCCCTGGGGGCGTATGTACCAAGAACACATGTGAGCCATGTTCGTAGGTGATGCTTTGTATGGCGGACACGAGTTCTGTTAATCAAAGTTCTTCACATTGACCACTGACTGTCTCTGTGTAAATTATCGGACAAACAACAATTACCATCCAGCCCATGTATTGGATTATTATAATGGTATTGACAGACACATTTACAATAATAATGTTTGCAAATGTATTGTTTCCCAAGTTTTACTAAAAAACTAAATGTAGCTTTGTAGTAAATGGGATGTTATAGACAAGGTTGTCCAGTAGGGAGTGGTGTTCTGGATTTCAGTCTGTTTTCGCTGAGCAAGTGTGGACATGCAGGTATTCCGCTCGATTTTTATAAATATAGGTTCATGTTAATTTATCTCCATGTGTCTATGTCTGTATACATATATATGCACCTAGGGATATTACTAATGTTTGCTTTTATTATTAATGTTTGCTTTTATTATTAATGTTTGCAAATGTATTGTTTCCCAAGTTTTACTTAAAAACTAAATGTAGCTTATTTGGCCTACCAATGTAATGAGCAGAAATTCTGCACCAATGTATATAATGTATAGGTGTCAGGGATCAGCGCAGATCTGTCAGGAATCAGCGCAGACTTATGGCCATGTGCGTTTGTGTTTGTTTGTGTCACGTGACCTGTTCCCCATTGTGTGTGATTGTACCTGTCTGTATATATGTGAGCCGCGTTGCCTTAGGCAGCGCGGCTTCATTTATAATATTGTTAGTTCCCTGTGTAGTGTGGTTTATGTTTGTCTTCCTCCTGTATTAAACTCCTTTCATTTGAAGCTATCCTGCATACAGTTCTGTCTCCAATTCACCTTCGACCGGGTCCTGACAGAATGAAGCTGCCGCATCGACCTGGCAGACCCAGCAGGATAGCTTCAAGCTCGGACCGGCCTTTGCAGTGTTTCCTAAATGGGCAAAATCATTCACTTCCATTCTTCTTGGTAAATCAAGAAGTCCAACCGCTGCTTGGATTTTGTGCATGCCTCGACATGGGTATTATTAGTATCAGCCTAGATGTGCATCATGTCAGTATGGAGGGCAGCACCAAAGTCATTCTCACTGAGTACAAAGATTTGTTCACAGACGAGCTTGGAGAACTCCCGATAACATATTCTATGACAGTGGACCCCAGCATACAGCCTGTAGTCCGCCCTGCTCATCGCATCCCTCTTGCAATGCAAAGCCATGTCGAAGCAGAGCTGGACCGCATGGAGAGCCTTGGCGTCTTAATGGCAATCTCAGAGCTGACGAATTGAGTCCCGTCCATGGTAGCAACACATAAAAAGGACAATCAAGAAATCAGGCTGTGTATCAACCCAAAAGATTTCAACTCTGCCTTAAAAAGACCACATCACCAAAAGCGCAGCATAGAGGAAGTGGCATCCCAGAGTCGGGAGCAACTGTATTTTCAGTGCTGTATGCGAAAAACACTTTCTAGCAGATTCGGTTAGATTGCAAGTCCTCTATGATGACCACATTTAGCACCCCATTTGGGCATTACAGATTTCTCCGTATGCCTTTTGGCATAAACTCCGCAAGCGAAGTGTTCCAGCGCTCAATGGAGCAGTTATTTTCAGAGTTCCCCTGTGCGAATATTGTTGACGACATCATCGTCGGAGGTTGCAACATTGCTGAACATGACATTAATTTGAAAAGAGTGTTGAACGGAGCACGTGAGGTCAAGCTCAAGCTAAACCCTGTTAAATGCAAATTTCACCTAGATCAAGTCAGCTATGTGGGACACATCTTTACTAAGTGAAGACCTGAAAGCTAATCCTTCCAAGACAAAAGCAATCTCCGAGATGCCAGTTCCCAAGGATGTCCCTGCACAGCATTTCCTCGGAATGGTAAATTATCTGGGGAAATTTATACCAAACTTCAGCGACATTGCTGCACCCTCAGAAAGCTGACACACAAAGAAACTGCAGGGTGCTGGTACCAACAACACCAAACTGCATTTGAAATCCTCAAGTCATGTTTGTCCACCCCACCTGTCTTAGCATACTATGATGTGAAGAAGCTGGTTACACTAACCTGCGATGCACGATATGCTTGGATAGAAAAGGAGCTGCTAGCTGTCGTGTTTGCTTGTACTAAGTTCAGAGACTATGTGTACGGAAAGGCCACACTTGTTGAAATGGACCACCAACCCCTGGTGACCATTCTAAAGAAACCAATCCACACAGCCCCTGCAAGACTACAAAGAATGTTGCTCAGGTTACAGTGTACATCACTCTGGTGTACAAAAAGAGTAAGTACATGTATCTCGCTGACACCCTATCTCGAGCTCCAAATGCAGAAGTCCCTCCGGACGTCAAAAATGACACATTTGAGGTCATGACTGTCAATTACATCTCGACTGCCAGACTGGAGGACCTCAGAAAGCATACAGCAGAGGATGAGGTGCTACAGAGTCTCAGCACCGTGATTCAAAGAGGTTGGCCAACTAAAAGACATAGCTTGTGCCCAGCTGTGCATCCATGCTTTCCTTACAGAGATGAGCTTGCAGTGGAAGACGGAATAGTAATGAAGGGCCACAAAACAGTCATTCCTCGCTCATTACAGAGAGAATACATCTGTATTGTCCACAGAGGTCACCCTGGTCTGGATGCTACTAAGCACAGAGCTAGAGGTATACTTTTCTGGCCAACAATGACAGCTGATATCACTGCAGAACTCCTAACATGCTCAGTTTGCAACAGCACAAAGGCACATCAACCGAAAGAACCATTAAAGCCATACCCTGTTCCAGACCTGCCTTGGTCTACTGTGCAAACAGATATGTTCGAATGGCATGGCCAAAACTACCTGGTGCTTGTAGATTCATACACGGGTTGGTGTGAGATTGACCTTCTCCGTGACACAACATCGTCAGCTGTAATAAAGAAATTGAAGAGACATTTATCTGTGCATGGCACACCTAACACACTCATTTAGGAAGTTGAGAACACTCACACACTCATTTAGGAGGTTGAGAAACATTCTCGGAGACCCAATGTTGGGTTCCCCTGCACAACGACTGTTGTCACGACAGACATGGTCAGCCATTCCTGTTAATTTTGGTTTATTGGAGCCAGCTGCCAAACATGCCCAGCAAGTCACAGCTCAGCTCCGTCATAAGAGAATGACCCAGAAGCGGTACTACAATGCCTCAAGCCATCCACTACAACCATTGGCAGAGGGAAACCCCGAAAGGTTACAACCACCTTGGCACAGTAAAGGAAGTGAATAAGGAAACTCGGTCATACACTATCCAATGCAATGGGAGAACATACAGGAGGAACAGATGCCACATCATTCCTGTTGCTGAGCCTCCTCCATCATGGCTTAACCCAGAGGACATTCACTCTCAGAACACCATTACATATACACAGGACGTTGCTCCAGCTACACCACACTCACCACAAACACACCTTCCACAAACAGAATCCACCCCTAATGACCTGCCAAAATACACAGTACAATCTCCTATTAATGTCAGTAATACACCTTACAGAACACGTTCAGGGCGTATCGGCAAGCCTAATCCAAGGTATGAACAGTGAGTTCCAGTAATGACAGTGTTTATTGTTAAATATTTTTCTTCCCGTTGATTGGAGGTTTCAACTAAACGAAGGGGATGTAGATCATTGTGATAAATGATCTGTTCAGAAATACAATGTGATTTGTATGTTCTAATGTGCTGCACTTTAAACATGTGTTGGGCTCTTTAAGAATGTCTTTCCACCCCCTGGGGGCGTATGTACCAAGAACACATGTGAGCCATGTTCGTAGGTGATGCTTTGTATGGCGGACACGAGTTCTGTTAATCAAAGTTCTTCACATTGACCACTGACTGTCTCTGTGTAAATTATCGGACAAACAACAATTACCATCCAGCCCATGTATTGGATTATTATAATGGTATTGACAGACACATTTACAATAATAATGTTTGCAAATGTATTGTTCCCAAGTTTTACTAAAAAACTAAATGTAGCTTTGTAGTAAATGGGATGTTATAGACAAGGTTGTCCAGTAGGGAGTGGTGTTCTGGATTTCAGTCTGTTTTCGCCGAGCAAGTGTGGACATGCAGGTGTTCCGCTCGATATTTATAAATAAAGGTTCATGTTAATTTATCTCCATGTGTCTATGTCTGTATGCATATATATGCACCTAGGGATATTACAAGCCTAATTACTAGGAACAACGCCTACTGGTTAAGTTTGTATACTTCAGCCTTGGTAGAGTGCAAAATGTCCTTTACAAAGTTCGTTATGAAATTGCACCTTGCGACCTTTTTGTGTTGTTATTTTTCTATATTAAATAAACTGATGACCAAACCAATTTTCACACACACAATAATAATAAAAAAAAACAATATTATCATCATTGCACAATATTTGTCTATTCATATTTTGTTGCAGAAAACAATTACAGATTTGACAATAATGCTAAATTAAAGTTACATCATTACACATTTCATTCGGATCGCGGTTAAAGCCTATCGCGTGCACTGCGAGTAACTCATGGGATGGGTACCATAATAAAAAATAACGTGCATTTTAATAAATCACGGGTGAGTCGGCCACGAATATGAGAGATATGATAATTCACTTTTTTTTAATAAATGAACATTCATTTAAAACAGCATTCATTAAAAAACGATTAAATGATATTGAAGCTGCCGATTTCGGTGACTTTTATGAGCATCTCTAATGTACATTAAGAAAAAAGATTAAGCTGTAGATGATTTTAATTGCAGTCTGAATGTCCACATCAGTGGTCACCATCATTATTTCAGAATGTGGTAGACATTAGGTGGTTTCAAAACTGTATCAGCATGAAACCCCCTGGCATTATGCAATGTGCATTCTAGTTTGTGTCCCCTTCCACAGAAAATGAATGACACAAAACAATTTCAAGCTTACAATCCATACATATGGAATAACAAAAGAATGCTTTATGCAATGATTTGATAAGTTATGTTGGTTGGTAGTCTTTTGTCTCTGATGATTACATTCTATAAATTATATAGGCATAGTTCAAAAAATGTCAAAAGTGTGGCTTGCCTTCTGTGCCATCTGGCAACTCCACAGGAGGCATGATGACCATCCGTTTGGGAACAACTAGGTTAAAAATCTGTTAGTGGACTTTTATTACATAAAATAATATATAATTTTATTACAAAATGGAGGTTATGCTTTGGTGGAGTTGTTGCCACTGTCTTATTTGTTGTTAGTATGTACTATATTCCAAATAGTTTGTTTTTTAATTGATTCACAATTAAAGACTGAGAAGCATAGTATAACCTTTCAAGGATAGATCTCGTAATAACTATATAACATAAAAACTTTGTATTGTGTAAATCTGTTATTGAATTACTTGTACTGCTTCTCATCTTGGCCAAGTCACCCCTGTGAATTTTAATCTCAGTGAATTCTACCTGGTTAAATAAAGGTTCATCCATCCAAAGCAAAAACAACACGCAGAAGTCAATGTTTGCATTCATTAATTAATTCATTTTCTATTGCTTATCCGCACTACTCGGGTCACGGGGAGCCTGTGCCTATCTCAGGCGTCATCGGGCATCAAGGCAGGATACATCCTGGATGGAGTGCCAACCCATCGCAGGGCACACACACTCTCATTCGCTCACGCAATCACACAATATGGACAATCTTTCCAGAAATGCCAATCAACCTACCATGCATGTCTTTGGACCAGGGGAGGAAACCGGAGTACCCGGAGGAAACCCCCGAGTCACGGGGAGAACATGCAAACTCCACACACACAAGGCGGAGGCAGGACTCGAACCCCCATCCCTGGAGGTGTGAGGCGAACGTGCTAACCACTAAGCCACCGTGCCCTACGATAATCTTCATTACTTTATTCATAATATCCACATTATCCTAAGTAGGTCAGAATTAAAGTTATTTAGTCATTTAGTCATACTTCTAATTCTAGCCACAGGGGTTGCAAGCCAGTGATTTCTGTGCCGGTCCCAAGCCCGGATAAATAGAGAGGGTTGCGCCAGGAAGGGCATTTTATAAAGAGCGCCAAACATAAATATGCAAATTGTCCTAGATTAACAATGACCACTGTTGATCTACAGGGTGCCGGTGGAAACTGGGCTACTGTTGGTCGAGGAAGGAGAGCAGGGAGAAGGGTTCGTAGGCAGAGAGAGAAGAGGAAAAGCAGGAGTACAGGTCTGAGAATAGGGACTCTTAACATTGGTACTATGACAGGGACAATTAGAGAGCTGGCGGACATGATGGAGAGAAGGAAGGTAGATATATCTGTGTGCAGGAGACCAGGTGGAAGGGGAGCAAAGCACGGAGACTACATTCTTTGTAGACGAGGCAATCTGAGAGAAATTAGTGACTGCAAAGTGGTGGTAGGAGGGAATGTAGCCAGACAGCATCGGGTTGTGATGTGTAAGATGTCTCTGGTGGTCAGGAAGAAGAGGAGAGAAAAAATAGAATATAAGACCAAGTGGTGGAAGTTTAAAAAGGAAGACTGTCATGAGGAATTCATACAGAACTGAGACAGGCTTTGGGTGGTCAGGAAGAGCTTCAAGATGACTGCGAAACTACAGCAGAAGTGATCAGGAAGACAGGTAGGAGGGTGCTAGGTGTGTCATCTTGAAGGAGAAAGAAAACATGGTGGTGGAACAAGGAAGTACAGGATAGCATTCAGAGGAAGAGGCTAGCTAAAAAGAAGTTAGACATAGAAGGGACTGAAAAACGTGAACAGGATTAGAAGGAATTGCAGCACAGAGTGAAGAGGGATGGCAAAAATGACTTGAGCAAGACAGAGAGATGGTAAGGATGTGCAACAGATAAGGGTGATTAAAGATAGAGATGGAAAGGTGCTAACAGTCAAGGAGAGTGTACAGAAAAGATGGTAGGAGTATTTTAAGGACCTGATGAATGAAGATAAGAGGGAAAGACAGGAGGAAGAGGTGAATATTGTAGAGCAAGTAATAGGAAAAATTAGAAAGGATGAAGTGAGGAACGCTCTGGGGCGAGTCAACAGTGGAAAAGCTGTTGGTCCAGATAACATACCTGTGGAGGAGGACTCCACAGGTATTGGAGAGACATCAATGGAGAAGTACAGAGATTTTCAGAAGGAGCTGTGGATTTAGAGAACGCGTATGACAGGGTGCTGAGAGATGAGCTATGGTACTGTATGAGGATGTCAGGGGTGGCAGAGAAGTAAGTTAGATTAGTTCAGGATATGTATGAGAGGAGAATGACAGCAGTAAGATGTGCTGTAGGTCAGACAGATGAGTTTAAGGATGGAGATGGGGCTACCTCAAGGATCAGCTTTGAGTCCCTTCTTGTTTGCTATTGTGATGAACAGTTTGACAGATAAAGTCAGACAGGAATCGCCATGGTGATGTTTGCAGATGACATTGTGGTCGCTGGTGAGAGTAGGGAGCAGGTGGAGAACTGTGCGGTTACAGGGGGCCGAGGTCAAAAAGGTGCAGGAGTTTAAGTTTGGGACATTTGTCTGCCAGAAAAATCACATTTACATTTTTAACACTAAACATATTAAAGGGGAATAGAAGTCAGACATACTAGCCAGCATAATAAAAGCTATAGCACAGAAGAGTGAATTGAATTGAATCACTGAAGCAAATCTCTCACTGCTTGAAGTAACAATGTCAAAGAATGGTGCAAACACACAATCATTGTTTGTTTGCACTTTGTGCTTAAATTACTCTTTTCCTACTTTCTACAACTTGGTGGCTTTTGCAGCCTGCTTTTAAAGATACAGAAAGTTCTTCTTTAGCTGTAACATAATTATCGTTCAACCTCACACAAAAACAACTAGGTCATCAATATAAGATCATTTAGCTGCCACTATAAAATATTTAGCCTTCCATACAGTAGAGTCTGCTCGAACACACTATCTATCCAAAACTCCATTATTTATAGAATCGATGAATTAGCATAGGATATGCTGTAATTTTAGTTTTAGTGTCGTGTGACATTGTACGGTACATGTACTGTAACAAACTTCATTTTTTATGCTGAAAATGTTCTTCATTTTAAGCTTTACTGATTAACCCCATAAATCATTTCTCAACTTTGTTTTTGTTTGTTTTTATTAGCTAACATAATACACAAAACAGGCCACATTTTTTGGTCAAAGTAAGGACTGAATCTTACACACACTTGCAGTAGGTGTGGCCTTTTTCTTTTCTTTTTTTATATCACAGCCAACTTTTAAATTTAGAATTCAGGTTTCGTTGTTTCATTTGAGTACAGCTAACCAGAGGGACAAGTACTGTAATCCTCCTAAGGTAAGTCTCCTTTGTGAGAAGAGAATGCACTTATTTTCAGACATTTATTCATGAAAGTGCTTACATTTTTTTTGTACAGTTCTATGTAATTTAGCTAATTATTTTCAAGCACTGTTCAGATGGTTAACTAATAAATTATTCTATACTACACCACTGATGAATTTTGGAATCTGATTGTTTAGAAACCTTGTTTATTATTTCTTTTTATAAACCACAGCATTATATTACTGGACTTGTCTTAATATGGTATCATTTTAATGATATCATTTTCTCATTGGAAAACATTTAAAAAAAACCTCAAGCTGGCAATAATAACTCAAATTTGTTTTGGACTGCATGGCATGAACAGTGATCTGCATTGCTTATCTTGCTCAGTGTTTCCAATGTTCCGTTTTTGAAGTATCTCTGTTCTTTCTTCATTTTTTTCTACCTAAACTATTACAGGGGCTGACATGACGTATGCCTTGTCTGTTAGCTCGCAACTAAATAAGGTGCGGAGCTCCCACTACCTCAGCCTTCCTCAGGGAGGTCTCTGTCAAGTCACCTATGTTTGGATCGATGTATCTGGGGAGAGCCTTCGGTGCAAAACGCGAACCTTGGAGTCTGAACCCAGCAGTATTGAGGGTATCATAAGCACCTAGACTGAAATTTTGCTCTAACTGAGAATTGTTTAGAAGAAAACAAAACAAAAAAGTCTAAAATTGTAGTTCTGTCATTTGGACAATTTGTGTTTGTTCTAGTCTGATCTGAATGGCATTATGGGAAAATGGGATAACAATAAAAATTCCATGAGTTTCATGTGTTTATTTTGGAAATTTCTACATTGTAAATGCAGTTCACATGTTGACCAAATACTTTCAAATTTCTTACATCTAAAATGAAGGGAAACAAAAACTTTACATTTAAAAATGGATCATCAAATCAAACTCATGCAAGTTCATACGTACACCATAAATTATTATCTAATATTTATTACATTTATTAATTTAAACCTTGTAGATGGACTATTTTTGTGATTCTTTCTTATACATAAAAAAATAATCACATTTTAAGGAGTTGTCTATTTGAAATAAGGTATTTGGGGCTTTACTTTAAAAAAATTAGATATTTTCTTGGTATATGATCAGTAACTGTATTATGGTAAGGAATTTTTAATTTCTGCTTGAGATCTTTGCTTTTCTTGTGCTAGATATTCCAGAGTGGAACTGTGTGTTCTTTAGCATAAACCACCCTGTGACTCACAGCACCATGATCCTGGTTCCTGTATGTATATTCAGAGACCCTTTCACGCTGGACCCCAACAAACTGGTGCTATGTGAAGTGCTCAAGATCAACCGCAAACCTGCAGGTAAAGTAAAAAAAGCTCATTTGACAAATGGATTAGTAGATTTTGTTATTCTAAAATTGATTTTAAAAGCTGTATTTTGATTTTATTTGTAGACACTAACCATCGGCATGCCTGCAAGAAAATCATGGAGAAAGTGAAGGATTCCTTACCGTGGTTTGGGATGGAGCAGGAGTATACTCTGCTGGGGATAGATGGACGTCCATACTCCTGGCCATCAAACAGTTACCCCAAACCACAGGGTAGTAAATTCAGTCTTTTTTTTTACTGAATTTATAGATATTATAGAGTACACAGAATGGATTAGATGTTTGGCTATTTTATTATGCAAGATAAAAGAATACGACTTGTCCTATTATTTCTAACAGCTGTTTTTCTTTATCCGTCTGTCAGGACCATATAATTGTGGAGTGGGTGCAGATAGAGCTTATGGCAGAGACATTGCAGAGTGTCACTATAAAGCATGCATTTATGCAGGCATCAAAATTTGTGGTACCAATGCTGAGTCGATGCCCTCTCAGGTAATTACCAAATTCCATTTATTTCATTCATTGTGGGATGCATTCTGATATGAGGTGAAGATTTAATAACCACAACTGCACACCTCAATATTCAGAACTCAGTAACTACAGACACAAGTACTATTTAGAACTGTGCGGCAAAATGGAGACAGGTCTCATTTACATGTAATTCTGATAATGTTTCTTGAATTATTTTAGCTCATCTGAGGGAAAGCAATTTTATAAGTTATAACAAGGACTTGAAAGTCAAGTGCCACTATTTAAAGGTGTTTATTTGCTGTTGAATGTCTCAGATGTTTCTTCTCAAGAAAAATCTGAATGAAGAGCTTATAAAATTAAGTGTATGTGTATACCCATGTCACGATGTGACACGGTGAAACAAAAGGCAAGAGAGGATCCAAATGCAGATAGGACTTTACTGGACAAAAACAAGAAACAAACATACAGGCAGGCAAAACAGATCAGGACACGGAACAGGAACAGAGAACAACATGAACCAAACACCTACAACGACCAACACCAGGGAAGTGAACAGACAGAGTAGATATAGTGGACAGGAGCCAATAACCAAGCAGAGACGATTAGAGACAAAGACAAGACACCTGGGGAAGAGATGGAATGTGATTAGTGTCCATGGTGAGCAATGAGTGGGCGGAGCAAAACAATTAATACCAGGGAGAGACGGCAGACAGAAACAAGGGGAAAACACAGACAGACCCATTACAGACCCCCCCCCCCACGAGCGGCTTCCAGACGCTCCCAAGTCCACAAAACCCAGTTCAGGCGGGTGGAGCAAAGGCACAACCAGGGTGGGAGGGCGGGTCGGGTTCGTGTAGTGGTGGCGCCCGCTGAGCAGGAGGCCAGGGTGGCGCCGGCCGAGCCGGAGGCCAGGGCGGCGCCGGCAGAGCAGGAGGCCAGGGCGGCGCCGGCAGAGCAGGAGGCCAGGGCGGCGCCGGCAGAGCAGGAGGCCAGGGCGGAGCCGGCAGAGCAGGAGGCCAGGGCGGAGCCGGCAGAGCAGGGGGCCAGGGCGGCGCTGGCAGAGCAGGAGGCCAGGGCGGCGCCGGCAGAGCAGGGGGCCAGGGCGGAGCCGACAAAGCAGGAGGCCAGGGCGGAGCCGGTAGAACAGGAGGCCAGGGTGGTGCCAGAGGCAGAGCCAGAGACCAGAGCAGGACCGGAGACCAGGGTGGTGCTGGAGGCGGAGCCAGAGACCAGAGCAGGACCGGAGACCAGGGTGGTGCTGGAGGCAGAGCCAGAGACCAGAACGGAGTTGGCAGCCAGGGTGGTGCTTTGGGCCTATGAACAGGGACAGGAGGTAGAAGGGCTGGCAAGTCCAGCGAAGCAAAACACAGGAAAACAGAAACATGCATAGGTTCAGGCCAGGCAGAGAGTTCAGGTAGCTTGGGTGTCATGATGTCGACCGCGTTCTCTGACTCAGTCATATCGGTCGACCCGGCCAATTCGGCTGGTTCCGTCAGCTCGGCCGGTTCCTTCGACCCGGTCGGTTCCGTCGACCCGGTCGGCTCGGCAGGTTCCGTCGACCCGGTCGGTTCCGTCAACCCGGTCGGTTCCGTGGACCCGGTCGGTTCGGCAGGTTCCATCGACCCGGTCAGTTCCGTCGACCCGGTCGGTTCCGTCGACCCGGTCGGTTCGGCAGGTTCCTTCGACCCGGTCGGTTCGGCAGGTTCCGTTGACCCGGTCGGTTCCGTCGATCCGGTCGGCTCGGCAGGTTCCGTCGACCCGGTCGGTTCCGTCAACCCGGTCGGTTCCGTGGACCCGGTCGGTTCGGCAGGTTCCATCGACCCGGTCGGTTCCGTCGACCCGGTCGGTTCCGGCGACCCGGTCGGTTCGGTAGGTTCCATCGACCCGGTCGGTTCCGGCGACCCGGCTGGTTCCGGCGACCCGGCTGGTCCAGCTGGCGGCTTAGGGATGCCGGCCGCCCGAGCCGACCTCATCGGGGTATCCGCCAGTTTGGAGACCAGCCGGTTAGCACGGACCTCAGCCGAGCTCGCCGGTACGGTAGCCATGGGAACTGGCTCAATCACGGGTGTGCACGGGACTGGTCTGGGCGGAGGAACTGTGGAGCATTCGGGCGTCCGTGGCTGATTCCACTCTGTGGCCCACGGACCCCGATGCTTGCTGCCCCCCCCCAAAAAATACTTACGGCCGGCTTCCGTCTCTACAGTGCTCACGCTCAGCGTGGACCCGTCCAGGAGCAACGCCAAGTTGACGAACTCTGAGAATGTTTTTATCTCTCGAGTAGACGGCATCAGATACCGCAGGATGTCCCTTAGTCCGTACTTAAAGATATCCTTGAGCGCCTTCTCGTCAAAATTGACCTCGTTGCACAGGTCCAAGAATACCTCTGTGTATTCCTCAACTGGGGCGTCCTCCTGACGTAGACTGCTGGATCCATGGATCCATGTGGTTGGTCGTTCTGTCACGATGTGAGGCAAGAGAGGATCCAAATGCAGATAGGACTTTACTGGACAAAAACAAGAAACAAACATACAGGCAGGCAAAACAGATCAGGACACGGAACAGGAACAGAGAACAACATGAACCAAACACCTACAACGACCAACACCAGGGAAGTGAACAGACAGAGTAGATATAGTGGACAGGAGCCAATAACCAAGCAGAGACAATTAGAGACAAAGACAAGACACCTGGGGAAGAGATGGAATGTGATCCATCAAAACAATTAATACCAGGGAGAGACGGCAGACAGAAACAAGGGGAAAACACAGACAGACCCATTACAACCCATGTCTGAAGATTGTCCCATCTAAATATCAATTTAATCAAAATATAAAGTTGTGTCCAAAATGGTAAAAAAGAACAAAGAAAGTAAAAAAGAAAAAGAAGGCTTTTGAAATTATGGGATAGAGCAATGTGCATTGGCTCCATACTGCATTATCTTGGTGGAAGCAGTAGGTAACCTTTGTAATTTTCTTGTCTTTTTTCCATCTTTTTTGACATTTTTAAATAACCAGATATGTATCTAGCCTTTTGAATTGTTCAAAGCAGTGGTGTAGTCCTCAAAAAAAAAGTGGTACACTACTACCCCCCCCCCACCTCTTAAACCCCCTGTTCCCTGCCACTCTGCCAAAACAAGAAAAGCAAAAACAACACACAGAAGTCAATGTTTGCATTCATTCATTCATTCATTTTTTACCGCTTATCCGAACTTCTCGGGTCACGGGGAGCCTGTGCCTATCTTGTAACCGGAGTACCCGAAGGAAACCCCCGAGGCACGGGGAGAACATGCAAACCCCACACACACAAGGTGGAGGCGGGAATCAAACCCCCAACCCTGGAGGTGTGAGGCAAATGTGCTAACCACTAAGCCACCGTGCCCCCCTTGTTCAGTTATAGTATGTCCCAAACATTTTTTCTATCTATTGTAACATGGACTGTGGAAAAGTGGCATAAGTTTGATTTTTCTGATGAATCGTCTATTGAACTGCATCCCAATCATCGCAAATACTGCAGAAGACCTATTGGAACCCGCATGGGATTCACCCAGAAAACAGTCAGGTTCGGTGGAGGACAAATCATGGTTTGGGGTTACATTCAGTATGGGGGTGTGCGAGAGATCGGCAGAGTGGATGGCAACATCAACAGCCTGAGGTATCAAGACATTCTTACTGATTCTTACAAATTTTTCAGCAGGATGGTGCTCCTTCTCATACTTCAGCCTTCACCTTTCTGTCCTAATTAAATAATTAAAAATTAAGGAATGATAAGATTTTATTTTGGTAAAATAAGCTTAATCTAGAGCCTTTGCCTTTCATATAAGCCACTTCTGATTCCAAATAATTAACTAGAAGTCAAGTTATTATCTGTTGTTCCTACAACTTAGATAGGCGACAAGACTTTTGTCAGGGAGTGTATGGATAAATTTAAAGTAATTAAATATTTCAATATATTCATGCATTACAGGATTCCTAAAGCAAATATTTTATAGATATAATTTACATAATCCCCCAATTATAGATTTAGTGTGGAACCGCACAAAATGGTTCCACATAAAATGCCTTGGGATAACAGAAGCACAAATACAGAGCGGACATATCCCTTGGTATTGTGCATTGTGCATTGAGCTAAAGCAAGTAAAGACCATAGAGTTTAACAATATCTGTAATAGCTCTTATATAAGCAGCAGGATTACATATGTTTGACAAAAGCTGATTTACACATTGAAGTTTACATCACAGTGAAATGTATATTGTTTGTAATGCAAACAATAAAAATAATCAAAAAGCAAGGTTTCTCAAAATAAGTGTTGTATTATAACTATCAGGACTTCAGTGGTGTGTGAGCTGAATTTGGTTACAGTACAGTGTATTACAGTGAAGTTACTGACTGTTTATTAGTATGTATTCGCTTTTCGGGTTTTGCACTTCGCAGACGGTCCCTTGGAATCTGTCTCTCAGTCGTCTGCAAATAGAGATTTGTGTATTTTTTCAGCCGTGGAGGAAAGCTGATTTTGAGGAAAATTGGGTTGTAGCTGCCTCTCTACATTACTATCATAGAAAAGAGGTGTTATTTGTGTAATAAGAGCGTTTCGCTCAGGAGTTATTGACTCGGGAATCTGTGAATATGCGGCCAACTTTACTTAAATCTGCTTCAACATGACACCAGCTACCAATTACAACAAAGTTTTGCGAGTTAAAAAATGCGATGCTGTTAAAGGGGAAGAAAAGACGAGGGTAAATTATGGACGTTTTAAGCAGCAAAACAAGTGGGTATACCGAGGGTATACGCCGGGCATCACCAAATGGCGGACCCGGACCCGTTAAAATTCTAATATTATCATATTAAGCATCTCCTTATTATAATATAATATTATAAGATTCTATAAGCTTTTTGATATTAATAAAAAGATAAATCTTTCGTTCATGCAAAGTTAATATAGTTACGACAGGAGCGTCATCAAAAGCCAAGCCAAAAACAGATTGTTTCTGTTCCATACTCCAGAGCAGAAGGTGGCAGTAATGCACCTAATTACGCTGGCAAGACAATTAGGATTCAAACTGCTGACAGGACAGTTACATGCCCATTTCTCTCACTAGTAACGGAAGATGGAAAGAGAGTAAGGAGAGGTAAAGGAGAGAGGAAAAAGGGAGCTGCTCAAAGCTCTGCACTTTTCTTTAATTCAGTAAATCCTGCTTTGTTCTATTTTACTTGAAATGTCCTTTTGCCTAAGGTTCATGTGTAATTAATGTAGTTAATGTTTAAAAAAGGGGGAAGCTCAAAAGTCTTTTGTTTAATTTTTTTCTTAAAGATTAAAAGCACTTTTATTTTATTCAAAAGATTCTGAATGTTTTACATTACTTGAAATATAGG
>NC_062538.1:18206095-18313595 GCF_022655615.1 Tachysurus fulvidraco
CATCTATCTATCCACAGTATGTACGTATGTATGTATGTATGTATGTATGTATGTATGTATGTATCTATCTATCTATCTATCTATCTATCTATCTATCTATCTATCTATCTATCTATCTATCTATCTATCTACATTTTCTAGATCATCATTCTCCATCGATATTGAGAAGCTTTCTGTGTCTCTAATCAGAGGCAAAGCTGGAAACTAGCTTCAGGACAATATGAAAACAAACGAGAGGCTGCTGAGAGAACAACTTTTTATAGATGTTATTATGTTTTTATGTATAATTGCTTATGGATGTTAGGCATTAACTATAAATGTAAGTAGATAAAAAAAGGACCAGCTTTGGTATAAAAGGAATAAATCACTCCAGGATGTGGTGTAATTGGAAAACAATCAACATGGAGTGCTAACATTAACTCTGCTTTGTGTTGGGTATCATCACACCACACTGACACGGATGCATCGTCGTGTTTTATTCCTACTGTAACACAACTAATATTACAAGTTTACTGCTCCTTGTTCATTCCCTTTTGCTTCTTTATCATTTTAAGGGCAGTGCAGCTTAAAGCAACTAGAAGATTTGTGATGATTAGGTCACAACCTTGTATATCGAAACTGGTTTATCTCGCAGCAGTTATGCTGAGGTGATGCTCTAGCATAAACAAATGCATTTGTTTCCTGCGATTGCATTATGCTGAGAGACAGATCCTCAGAGGGACTTGCATGCAGAGGTTAGATTCTGCAATTATTACATCCATCGTTCACAGCTGAGCTCCTCTGAACCCCTCCTTCATTTTTCCCCACTGCCCTGCGTGGTAAATGGAGGCTGTTATTGCTAACCCGAAAAGGCTCCGAGGGTCAGACGCTCTTCTCTGTGACTAAGGTGAAGTGAAGACAGTGACAGATTGCACACAGTTGTCTTAGTGATGGAAGAAAAAAACTCCTGTGTGTGAAAACAGACACACCATTCTGCAGACAGGCATCATATACAGTACATTATTTACTCATTCGTTTATTCGAGGCTATTTCTATTGTTTATTTCATTTTTTTTTTAAACCACAAGATGCGATTGGACTCTTAATAATTAGTAATAAATGTGTGATTTGTGCATGTCCCTGGAAGTATTTGTGTG
The DNA here is from genome assembly GCF_022655615.1 of Tachysurus fulvidraco. NCBI lineage: Eukaryota > Metazoa > Chordata > Actinopteri > Siluriformes > Bagridae > Tachysurus > Tachysurus fulvidraco. Next base: position 18,207,231 of record NC_062538.1, read on the forward strand.
CTGATTGTCACATGGGCGTAATACCAAATTAAAAAATTCTTACTCTGTATTTAATTCTGTGGAAGTCGCAATTATTCATGTTTTTATTTTAAAATGAACAACAAGGATATCTTTTTAGTGATTTGTTTTTATTGAGACTAAACCAGAAGATAAATTCTTTTTGTCCACGAAAAATGACTTTAAAAAATCCCTCTTGTTGTTTTATGTCTGTTTTACCACACAAAGACTAAAACGTAAAAATTTACGAATGAATAAAATACCTAATGCAGTCCTAATCAGTATGAAGTATGAACAGAGGATACTGGAAGTACATGTTCTTTGTGTACTCTGGAATAAAAAATATGATCCATATAACCACAGAAACATCATATAAATTTGCAGCACCTGGATATTAGCACTAGATCACATGCTAATATTTTAAACTTTCTTACTAGCAACCAAGTAATTGCTGATAAACCTCCAGGCCATTCAAGATCATTCATAAACTTTAGCCACAACATGAATATCAAATGATGAAAACCAAGCAAAGGAGAAATAAAAGAGCGTTCTTTAGTATTAAAGATGAAATAAAAATAAAAACGTGCAAACTTTTTCTTTACAGTATAACTGTTTAGATGATGTTTCTTCCAGACCCATTGTTTCTTCTCTTCTTTTATTTCACCTTCATTCATCTGTGAGCCAAAATTTAATACCATCTGATGACTTTATGAGCACAGAAGGGATGAGGATGGGGATGTGAGAGACATGTCAAACGATTGTTTTCAGTCTTCACCTGAAAGTGGAGCACAGTGCTGGTGGCCATCATTAACCTTCAAGTCCTGACTGGTCCCTGTGTGATATCTGACAAGCGGGGACGTAACAAGAGCTACCAGGTTTTGCCTCAAGCGTCGTCAGAGTGTCAGCAGGGTCGCGTTAAAGTGAGACAAGGGAGTGAGCCTGTTTCACTGCTGGATCTCTCTATCTTCCAATCAACGTCCATTTTTTTGTAGCAATCAGAAAACAGCTCTATTTTCAGTGTAATAAGCACAGAGAAAATTTTTTTTTCGATCGATGACAAATTGAGTGATGGTAAATAAAACGAGGAAAGGAGAATAAACTAACCAGAAATACTGCTTCAGGAAAACTTCATCTAGCGCTGGAAATTAAAATCTTTTAGCTGTTACAATCCAGAGCCTACCAGATTTGTACGGAAGTGATGAAGTCAGTCGTATTGACTCTATCTTTTATAAGCCAAACGGTCCTCAGAGATAAGCTGGTGCACTCACTTCATGTCTCTGATCGTGTAAGACGTAAGCCTTTTTTTTTAAAATTCCTTTGTTTATTTCTGCAAGTCTAGTCATATCGGTCTGACAGGGCCATTACACCAGAGTCACTGCGGAGTGTATGGTAGAGATAAGAAAGGAGGAATGAAGCTTTAGATAAGCGCCATTAAACATCTCACCAGTTTCTTAAACAACATCCCATTCCAAATTATACTTGCAAATGGTCACCGAAGAACCCTTTTAGAACATTTAGATAAAATATTCTTTCTCTGACTCTTCTTGATGTTCTAAAATCAGCCAGACAGAATTGCATGTATTTGAGTAAAGTAGCTTATGGTTTGAAACTTGCTTTATCCTGGTTGGGGAAACACAAAGGAACCCAGAGTGTAAGACGCTAATACACTCTGTCTGGGATAGATGGTAGGTCCTTCATAGGGCAACACTCATTCATACCCATCGCATGTAATCTAGCCAGTTCATGGAGGTAGGAGGAAACCTGACATAGGGAGAACATTTGAAACTCAACATAGACTACAACACAAGCTCAGGATTCAACACCCAGGCAGCAAGACAGCCATTTTCTGAACCACATATCCAACACAGGGTCACATAGACCTGGACCCTATCCCAGGGGACTCACAGCGCAGATGGCAGTGCACACTCTTGATGGGGTGCCACAATCACACACCCTCATTCAGACATTATAGATCATTATAGATTAGAAATGCTAATCAGCCGAGGGAAACCAGAGCACCTGGAAAAAAACCTCTAAACACAGGGAGAACACGCAAGTGAAGATCAAACCCCTAACCTCTATTGAATGAAATTTCCCAATCTGGGAAGCCGTACTTCTGTCAAGGCAGTTAATACAGACATCGGATTTTTTCAAGCTGCTATTCATGTATCATCTTACAAAATCCGATTGTTCTTGGAATGACTGGCATCCACACCTTCAGGATGTATTCCTACCTTGTGCTCAGTGTTATGGGGTAGGGATCCAGATCCACTGCAATCTGACCAGCTTTTACTTCAGATGAACGAAAAAAAGAATGATCTCCCAATAAGTAAGCCGACAGTCACATCACTCTAAATTTGTTCCAGATGTGGAGCAGTGATGGGTAAACACATTCGATCTAGTAATTTATCAGTAATTCATTTACCAAATGTGAAACATAAATCAGTAGGTTGTTATTTTGTGGCTACTTTGTTGTATTGCTGGATAGGAAATAAAAAGGCTTATTTCCTGGGTGGGCTTCATTTTTTAATTCAAGGCACCTTGAAAATCTACACAAACCAAATGTTGTCATTTAGAAACAGAAGAAAATGATTTACTAAGTGCCCAAAAAATGCCAAATTGAAGCATGGCAATGAGGGAAAAAGTGAGGCAGTTAAACCATAATCTACTCCATGCTTTGCTATTTTGAATGATCACAGACAACTACGCAAATATTATTACATAATAGAAGTCAGTAGAGTTTATAAGCCTAAAACCAGCACCAGTTCTGGGTGAGATTCCCCTCCCTAGTGGGAACTTTAAACGCCTGAAGTGGTTTGGCCAGAATTTAAAGCAGTCAGAAAAAATCTGCCTCTAAGAACCACATCAGGAGACGGTTTTCTATGCCACATTTCGAGCTCTATTATTTTCTCTTGAATCGATGGCAGAATCGAAGCCCGCGGTGCTGCCGTTTTGCTGTATATTATCTAGTTCAGGTCCTTAAGCTGTAAGAATATGTAAAGGATGAAGACAAACCACAACAGAGAGCAAATGTGTGCTACATTTAAACCACTTAGAGGTCTTCTGAGGGTTCTTTGTCACATAACATAACAATTGTGTCAACATTGTGGATCATCAGTGGATACTTGTCTTCACATGAGGTGTATATGCACATAGGACATAACTCTTGTTGTTTTTTTTTTTCCTCTCAACATACAGTACAAAATATCTGTGCCCACGGTCTGCGTTGGCTTTTGAAATAAAATTATATATATTATATTATATATATATATATTTTTTTGTTTGCACAGAAAATATTGCAGAAATACGGTTTTATATCAGGCCTCAATAATGCGGGGCTGCAAGAGCAAGCCACTTATGATAGTTATGAAAAAAAAAACCTAATAGTCTGCTTCCATTTTGTATCATATTAATGATTTTAGCATTTGTCCACCAACAAGGTTGCCAGGGTCACGACCAGAGTGAAATTACTGATAAAAAAAGCCAATTCAATTTTCTATAAACATTGGCTGAGGTAAACAAAGGGAAAATCCCGACAGTACAGACAGTGTAAGAAAGTGTAGTGACAGTACAGACAGTGTAAGACAGTGTACTGACAGTACAAACAGTGTAGTGACAGTACAGACAGTGTAAGACAGTGTAGTGACAGTACAGACAGTGTAAGACAGTGTACTGACAGTACAGACAGTGGACCGACAGTACAGACAGTGTAAGACAGTGTACTGACAGTACAGACAGTGTACTGACAGTACAGACAGTGTTGGACAGTGGACCAACAGTACAGACAGTGTAAGACAGTGTACTGACAGTACAGACAGTGTAGTGACAGTACAAACAGTGTAGGACAGTGGACCGACAGTACAGACAGTGTAAGACAGTGTACTGACAGTACAGACAGTGTAGTGACAGTACAGACAGTGTACTGACAGTACAGACAGTGTAGTGACAGTACAGACAGTGTACTGACAGTACAGACAGTGTAGTGACAGTACAAACAGTGTAGGACAGTGGACAGACAGTACAGACAGTGTAAGACAGTGTACTGACAGTACAGACAGTGTAGTGACAGTACAGACAGTGTACTGACAGTACAGACAGTGTAGTGACAGTACAGACAGTGTAAGACAGTGTACTGACAGTACAGACAGTGTAGTGACAGTACAGACAGTGTAGGACAGTGTAGTGACAGTACAGACAGTGTAGGACAGTGGACCGACAGTACAGACAGTGTAAGACAGTGTACTGACAGTACAGACAGTGTAGTGACAGTACAGACAGTGTAGTGACAGTACAAACAGTGTAGGACAGTGGACCGACAGTACAGACAGTGTAAGACAGTGTAGTGACAGTACAGACAGTGTAGTGACAGTACAGACAGTGTAGTGACAGTACAGACAGTGTAAGACAGTGTACTGACAGTACAGACAGTGTAGTGACAGTACAGACAGTGTAGTGACAGTACAGACAGTGTAAGACAGTGTACTGACAGTACAGACAGTGTAGTGACAGTACAGACAGTGTAAGACAGTGTAGTGACAGTACAGACAGTGTAGTGACAGTACAGACAGTGTAGGACAGTGTAGTGACAGTACAGACAGTGTAAGACAGTGTAGTGACAGTACAGACAGTGTAGGACAGTGTAGTGACAGTACAGACAGTGTAAGACAGTGTAGTGACAGTACAGACAGTGTAAGACAGTGTAGTGACAGTACAGACAGTGTTTGTGAAATTCATACTCATGTGCTTCAAGCTCCGGATGAAAGTAAAGACATTGTACTCGTGATTTGTTTTATACTGATATACAATGGCTTCCTGGAATAAGATACAAACTAAAACAAATAATGCATCTGTATTCATATTCATTTAGAAAACGTTATATGATAAATATGGATGGTTCATATTCGGCTTCATCCTGAGTAGACATAAGAAGCAAGATCTTACCAGCATGAAGCAATGAAGTGGGCAACCGAGTAAAATTTCATTATTGCTGAAGTTAAGAGGGCCATTTATTTGAGTGAATAGCTTTGATATAGTGCATCCTCAAGGTACGTTTCTTGGCCATTACAGCCATTCCAAACCAAACATGAATAATCCTTGTTCTCCATATGGAGGACTCTTTTCATGATCGGCAGGGAAAAGATGATTCACAAATGGCTGAATAGTCTTCTAGAGCCCATCTGCTTCAATCCAAAGAAAAGCCTTTTATCCATTTTGCTAATTAAGAATTCCCATAAAATAATCCATTAAATTATTTGTGACCAGCATGCTGCAAAAAAATCTTCCATCAGGGTAAAATCTATTTACCAGTCCAAATCTGTTTGTTCTTGCTAAAGCAATCATTGTCCTTTTTATATCATTAGCGATTAATTTAAGCGATTAGAGGAAAACATTTTGCGGTACAGGTTTTCAAAAAAATGCCTCAACAAGCACTCGCATGTCTGAGTTTAAAATCTACTCAAGGATTTTTAAAGTATTACTAAGTGGGGTCTGTGAAGGACAGACAGGGTCAGTGAAACATTACAGCAGTGGAAAAACAACAACAATCACCAACATCAACAAACAAAAACCACCACCACAACCACCACCACCACAACAATAACCACCACCACCACCACAATAACCACCACCACCACAACAATAACCACCACCACCACAACAATAACCACCACCACCACAACAACAACAATAATCAGCAACCACAACAACCACCACAACAATAACCAACGACCACAACAATAACCACCACCACAACAATAACCAACAACCACAACAATAACCACCACCACAACAATAACCAGTAACCACAACAACCATCAACCACAACAACAACCACCACAACAATAACCAACAACCACAACAATTACCACCACCACAACAACCATCAACCACAACAATAACCAACAACCACAACAATAACCACCACCACAACAACCATCAACCACAACAATAACCACCACCACAACAATAACCACCACCACAACAACCATCAACCACAACAATAACCACCACCACAACAACCATCAACCACAACAATAACCACCACCACAACAACCATCAACCACAACAATAACCAACAACCACAACAATAACCAACAACCACAACAATAACCAGCACCACAACCACCACCTCAACAACAATCACAACAACCACCACAATAACCAACAACCACAACAACCAAAAACAACCACCACCACCAGCCCAAAAGTGACTGTTCCAAAATAAAGCTGAAATAATATTGTGCACATTTACCAACATGCCCAATCTGTTCATGAAATAAATCTGTACAGCTAAAGGGGTCCCTGGTTTACGAAACCCTCCAGGTAAGAGTAGAGAAAGTAATGAAAAAGTAATAACAATGAGAAACTGACGCTCCAGTCTTTTGTATTAAAAATATAAACAACTTTCTACGCCTCCATCCAAGCTGCTCATATAAAAGAGTAGAATTAAACACACTTATTTAATTAAGATGAACTTTTATATTTAAATGAAATCGATACACATCATAAACTTGGCAATTTCATCTCCAGAATTCAGAACGGATGCGGCACGAGGACGTGACATTCAGATGTTAAAGCACGATTAAAGATTCATTCATCAGCTGTGGTTGGAATCGCAGACGAGATGCATCTCTTTGTGTAATTGAATATTGGCAATGTGCAAGCTAAAGAGTTTGCGTAAACAAATCGTTAACCTCTGATTAAGGAAATGCCTTTAAGCACCATTGTACAGTTTAGTGAACCAGATGGACTTTGTTCGCTTTAGGCACAGTGACTTTCTCCAAGAAGTAGTTATTTCTTTTTTTTTCATCGAATTTGCTCGGCCAATAACAGAACCGAGTAAAGCCTTTAGCAAAGCGCAGATCACATTTGGGCAGTATAGGGCTCCTGGGAAGTCTGAATCTCAAGGGTCAAGTATGTTAGACACAACAAAGCACTGCATGCAGGTCCAATCTGTCAGGAGATTTAATGAAAGTGCCCTCTTTCTCTCCCAACCATCTAACATGGGAAGGTGATGTTTAACCCAGACTCCCTCTGGTACACATGAAGGCAGCTTTTCAAACATCTGAAAGCACTGGAAGATGCAAACTGTGTCTCCTGTGTACTAAGAGACTAGTGATTGATGAGGGAACGTGGAAGGCCATTCTTCACTCTCAGAACGCAGGGACTTCCGCTTTCCTTTTACGATTCCCATCCACAGATGGTTGCACTCGTCATTTTCTATGCAAACTCAAACCAGATGCAACACAAGCACAAACTTGGCGCTATTATTTATCGTTTAACAAATTTTCTCCTTTTACATCTTTGTTCTTTTATACTCATAGCTGGATAATGTAATTTTAGTATGTTCTGATGACACACACACACATACGGGGAATATTAGTCACACAGAAACCAGTTGTATAGGTGCAGGAAACACAAAACATGTTTTCAAGGACAGAAGCGCCATCCTTGCCCTATTCTTCGTACACGGATTATCTGGATTAGAGTGTAGACATTTGACATGAGCCTGGATTATTTTTTTTTTGTTCTTTAAAGCTGTTAGACTGTGAAGTCTGTCCATTCACCTACTCAGGATCTGGTTTATTTAACAGAAACACGCTCGGATCAGATTATATACGATCACCAAATTGTGCATTATACATGTCTTATTTAGGATTAAATGTCTATGTCATCTACACAAAATGAAACTCTACAGTAAAACCACCATAGGACACCAACATATCGTATAGATGGCAATTCATTACAATTCAGTTCCAGGTCATCATATAACAAAAAGTTTATGAGCAGTGAATGCTTATGCAAAAATGGATTATTCTGAAATAAAGCCCTTGAATTATTTCGAACGCAACGTTTTTTTGGTTTTGTGCTCGTCTTTTGAAAAATTTATCTGAAACGGAGGCACCAAATCTTGCACGAATGTTATTTCATATCCTGTTTCCACATAATAGACAAAACAAGAAGGAAAAAAAAATCTCTTGTACACTCTCATTGTCTCGCTGATCATGATATCAAGTCGTGATATAGATCTTTTTTCCAGGCAAAACAGCAACACGGTTATCGCAAACTCCTAAATCCAGTTACACTAATCGGCGTATTGTTTAAGGGACAGAATCAGTCCATGTGGAATACTGATGATTAGTTATTCTGGTATATGGCATCTTATCCTGGATCTTGCAAGACACACACACACACACACACACACACACACAGACACACACACACACACACACACAGACACACAGACAGACACACACAGACGGACACACACAGACGGACACACACACACAGACACACACACACAGACAAACACAGACAGACACACACAGACAGACACACACAGACAGACACACACAGACAGACACACACAGAGAGACAGACACACACACACACAGACAGACACACACAGACAGACACAGCGAGACGTGTGTTTTTGACTCTAATTTTATTGACTGTCCAGTTTTACAAAGCAGATGAAAAGAAAAGCCTGTACAAACTTACAGCATGAAGGCCACATTAGTTAAAAGAAAACCACACAATCTCGAGCAGCCAAAGGCTTTAGAAAATGAACCTGGCCTGGGGAAAAAAAAGAGAAGAGAGAGAGAGAGAGAGAGAGAAAAACAGAAAATATCATAATCCTTCACAGAAGGATTTAACACTGCCCGGTGGGAAGCCTAATCACACAAGATGATGTGTTTCTGTTATCAATTTAGTCTAATTTGTTCTTGTAAAATAAACGTGTTAATTTTTCTGTCGTTGATATTTTCTTGTACAATAGCATCTCCTGCAAAAAAAAAAAAAAAAAAAATAAAAAAAAAAAAAAAAGAAATTTTATATATATATATATATATATATATATATATATATATATATATATATATATATATATATATATATATATATATATAATAAAGAAGAAGAAAAAGAAACAACATGGGAAAAGTTCAAGCCCACAGAATCAATAAATCCTGCATGCTGCCTGGCTCATCACAATCTTTGAGCTCTTTTACATTAAAGGAATTCACCACTGATGCTTGGTGACATAAGATCCATGAAGAGTATGTGTAAAGGGATAAAAGCGCATCGGTACAGCCCGGCATCCTGCACTGCAGTCCTGAACGGTGCTGATGCAGGTGACGTTCGCGGCTGGATCGGTAGACGCTCCGCCCCTTTTTCCCACACCTCTCAGGATGGGTTGGGCTGCAGGCCTTTGGCCAGCATTGCTCGTACTTTTGCCATGAGGTCCTGGATTGTGGGGAGAAAAAAAGAAATTCAGAAATTATCAGTAAAAATGTAACTTAATAGAAAAATAACAAAACAAAATAAAAGCAAAAGCAAATCATAAATTAGCATTTTTTTTTGTAGAATGTGCAACAGATCATCACAATAGGGATAATGTTGATTGATGCCACATGTAAGCATTTGAAAAACTGCTGATCTCATTGGATTTTCACATACAGCAATCTTTACACAGAATGGTGAGAAAAACAAAAAACGTTAAGAACAGAGGACTGGTTAAAGTTGACACGAAGGCTTTGGTTAACTCAAACTCGTTACATGCGCAGTGAGCAGACAAGCGAGTCAGAACACACATGTTGAACCTTGAGGTCAATGAGCTCTCACTATATTAATGCAGTTGTTATAAATACGCTCGTTTCTACAGTAACGACATACTGAAGAGTTTGTAGGATGATAAATAGCACACCCTGGAAATTGGTGGTACAGAGGTTTTCTGTTTATAATGCATAAATGGAAGAAGTCTCCAGTGTCAGGGCTTTGAACTTGTTCGTTTAAATAAGTGTCATTGAGATGTTATTTATTAACACGCAAGAATCGCTGTGCTGGAAGAAGTAGTATCTCTCTCTCTCTCTCTCTCTCTCTCTCACACTCACACACACACACACACTCACACTCACACTCACACACACACACACACACACACACACACACACACACACGTATGCACACAAGGACACAGCAAGAATTTTTGCCTAATTTTTTTCTCTCTCACACACACACACACTCACACACACCACGAGTGCAATGTTTATCTGTAAATGTGTGTATATTCTGCAATAGGTGTGTCCTTATGGGAAAGGTCTTCACCTCAGGAAATTTATTTTCTACAATAAACTGTAGGCTTTCCTGAAGTAAAATATGAGATCCATCTAAAACAGAGACGATCACGAGTAAAGGCCTAGTGTTTGAAATTCTAGTTTACCCTAAAAGTAAAAAAGCAGAAAATTCCACTAATATTTCACTCCCAGTCCATTAGTGTCTAGTCTCGTTTCCTGAGGTAAATGTCAGTCACAGCATTTCTACATGCACAAATCTCCTCGTCTGTGAAACCGATCGCTGTTCGCTTTTACATCTGTAGCCGAAAACAATCGGCGAGTCGTTCAAAACTTTGCTGAATTTTCCGCTTTTAACAAGTAGCGAATTATTAGCTGTCATCTCTACAGTACCCTTGTAAGTGCGAGAACATGACGAATCGTTTAACACTTGCCATTTAGAGCTTTATAAACTGGGTGTATTAGGTATAGGTCTGTTTTGATATATTATGAGACCAACAACTTAAAAAGCATCACGTTTACTGACTGAGGAAAGCACACTTAGCTAGCAATTAAAACATCTTTATGCTAACTGATATTATTTATCTAATGGGACCCTTTTTGGCTGCGTTTGTTGGGTTGATGCAGCATAAACAAAGTGATGTTTACAACTGGCAGAAGTTTGCTGAAGGAAAAGCAGTGGGTGAGACAGAAAATACCAACTGACTATCATTCTATATCACAAATATTGACTGGGAACCTTTTACATATGTTTGTGTAACAGTTCTGTATTATAACTCTGGAGTACGTTGCAATAAACTCCCGTTAAATCACTCGATAATATGCCAAAGGAGGAGACCTCTTTTTCAAAATAACAACAAGCGATGTAGAAATCAGGAATGAGTTCGGCCATCTTACTTCAGTAATCATTTTCTGCTGCTCGATGTACGATAATTCACAGCAAAAACAGATTGTTAACATTAACAGTGATAGAAATATATACCTATGATGTTCTTATAAATATATAAATATAACACACACGCATACACGTATATATATGGCGTAAAAACCTGTGCCAAATCTAATATGCGGACCACGTAATCTGCTGTTGTGACCCCGAACAGGGAGCAGACGAAAGAAAGAAAAAGAAATAAATAAATCGAATTAAACAAACAAACAAACAAACAAATAAATAAATGCGCGCAAGAAATTTTCAAATACTCTAAGAGTGTGGAGTGTGTGTGTACGGTGTGTTCAGTAATCTCGTCCTTATATACTGTATATTATATCCTTATATTCAGGACATGCCTGTGTAGCTGACCCGGTCTCTGAGACTCTCAGCGTATCCAAGCCTGCCTGAGACTACTGGAGTTTAGAATTGGCCTTACTAAACAATATGCATTTTCCTGTCTGCCTATACATTTATACATTAATTTGTGCAATGGGAAGCGGTTCATCTGAGGACACATCACACGTCGACGTGCTGGCATAGCATGATCGTCATTACATGATACGGGAGCAGGAGACGCGGTGTACTTGAATGTCAGCTGCTGCTTCAGTGATGATGTGCGGTGATTGGAGAGACGCGCAAGCAGCTTCCACTTGCAATCTGATAAAGCTAATGTTTCACCAGTGACACCTTAATGCTCCGTGCCTATTTATGAGTGAGCCGCCTTCAGCACCTTTTCACTGAACCGCTCAGTCGTGCAGTTCCTGGTTTGAAAGCAGCCCAACCTGGAGAGTTCGCATCGCGACGTGAAGATATTCAATCTCTTGGAGCAGAAGGCGTTTTTGTAGAAGGCGAGCTAAGAAGAACTATCGCCCCGGCCCTAGCCTCGCCTCACCACGCCTCGCCTTGTATTGCCTCGCAGTGCCTGGTCTGGCTGAGTGAGATATCGATCCAGAAATTCCAATACCCTCCACCCACAAGGAGAAATAATCATAAAACAAACCAACCAGTGATCGAATGCAAAGATGCTCGTCAGCACACTCGCGCTGAACGCTGGTGTGGAGGCGGATAAATAGAGCGCTGTGGGGGATGGAAGTCCAAGTGCTGAATAAAACTCAGCCCAACAGTAGAAAATGCTCACAAGCGAAGACGGAAAAAAACGACAACGACAACAACAACAAAAAAACAATAAGTGCAGAAGCAGGCATTGTGAAAGAGCTACTCTTCTGCCCTTCTCGCATTTTTGTGTCAATTAAAGTCAGCTTTATTTATACCGAGCGTTTAAAAGACAGACCCTGCCATTCCAACTGAAAATTAAGTGAAAAAGAGAGAGTACAACAAAAGCGTTAAAAGACATAACAGATGAATAAACAGGACTAAAACAGAAGACGCTGCTTGCCTGCTTTACACAAATGGAAAAAAAAAAAGGAAGAAGGAAAAAGTTTTAAGTGTATTTAAACGCAAATTAAAATCTGCTCACCTCCAAAAGTGAAAAAGCGAGAGAATCGCATTTAAAGATTTCATTCCAATGAACACATTTGCCTGGAATGTCCGTGTCTACTTAGAGAAGCTTTCACATCTGCCTCATCACCCGAGCGTGTTGACAAAATAAATTCGATTGATGATGTGCTTATTGTGTAGGGACACAGCTATGGTAATCTCTTTGCTTGACTGATTTCTGATTGTGTAAAAACGTTTGAAAATTTTGTCTTGGACTCTGTGTAAAGGGGTTTTTACACCTGGTCACTTCATGCGTTTTCTGTGATCAGATAGCTATCCGATCGTAAAAAGACCAGGTGTAAATGCCCTCCGAAACGTTTTCGAGACGGATATAAATCCGATCGCTCAAACCCCTACAGGAGGTGGTCTGGGACGCATTTCAGATGAAACTGTACAGGTGTAAATGAACGTGGTTGTTCAAGCCACATACGTCAGCGCTATACTCCTCCTAAACGGAAGTACGTCACTCTCAGGTGACTCGCGAGTCGTGCATCGCGCCAGAAACAAATATCTTTTCCCACCAGCGCTGGCTCTGATCTTTCACCCAGGCGTTTCGTTGGGTCTTAAAATGCACTGCTACCGCCAGCGAAAATGCAGCAAACGGTAAATGCTGTTTTTTGTAGCAACCGCATAAACCAAAGCGTGTTCCATTTCAATTACCCCGGAAATGAGGTAAAATATATTAGCATATTGGGCGGGAGTAGAAAGATCAGATTGATATCCGATTCGCGGAGACGCATTTATGTGGCCTAATGTAGAGTAAATGGAACAGTTTTAACAAATCAGATAGCTATCGGATCAGAGAAAACACATGTAGTGACCAGGTGTAAAAAGGCCCTAAGTTGCTCCTCTTTATACTGATGATGATCTGACTGCTCAGGAGCACTGTGGACATTTTGAGTGCTGATATTTCCAGTCAGAAAAACAAAGCGCAGACGCAATAAAAAACATTTCCTTGTTGTTTGGGTAAAATATATTGATGTTTTCTTAAAATAAAATAACAAAACATCAAAGCATATTAGATTCAGGTCGGATCACAATTCGGTCACAGCGACATGCAAAAGACTTCCTAATTTTGGATAAACTTTCCTGGCTTAATACAGGACAAAGTTATCCGTTCATAGCTCTTTGGTCTTCCTTCCATTGCTTTAATTACGCCTCGTTACACGTCCGAGAGCACGATAATCATCCGACATTCATCCTACCTGCTCCATATGCAATTTAGGAGAACAGGTGTACTCTGGCCACTGCTTATTTTTGCGGATTAATTGGCAAATAATTAGAAAAGGGCGAGATATCGGTGGTGAGACGTGATGTAAAACAAATAGAAAAGGAATAGCATCCTGCATTGCATCGGTGAGCTCACAGCCTACGAGCGTTGTTGTACAGCTCATAGATCCCTGGCTAAACTTGAGATACAGCGCTTCACGGGATACAGTGAATCATTACCACTAACCAGATTGCGACAAGATCTTCACAGTCATCAGAGTTCGTCAAATAAACACAGCTGCGTGGTTTGCAGAGCTCGAAATGGTCACAGGAAATGAAGAAAAAAAAAAAATCTGTTCCGCACATGGATGCTGCAGCTGTTGGAAAGAAAGAGTTCTCACACAGTTCGCTTCACGTCCTCATCCATGAATGATGACGGTTCCAGCCTATTTTATATTTATTGAGCTGATGGAAATTCATTTGTTCTTCTCAAATATTCCACAGGATTCCGCAGGGGTGCAGCTTTAGTCTCTTTCCACAAGGCAAATTTTGTGTATCGCGTTATGCGCTAGCTAGTTTCAATCACCAGGTGCAAACAGGGTTAGGATAATAAGCAGTCGACAAAATATTGCCCACTTTCCTCCTAACAGCGTCTATTCACACTTATTCTGGGTTTTTTTTGGGATATGTATTAACCCACTTCCCAAAAGAGCTTAAATCTATCAGGACTCCAGACGCTGGCTTGTGTTTACAACCCTGTCCTAATTACTTCTTGTTGAAATGTACTGTATGTTGTGTGTAAGAGAAAGAGGACAACGTCCATGTAAATGCTCTGGAAACACTCAGATGGCACGGGCACTTTTTTCACACTCATCTACTCTCATGAGTGCTGCACAACATAAATATTTCAATGGCTGGATATTAAAAAATAATGCAGAAATGAGCACTCATCGTTTCTATAGTAACAATTGATTCACAGGGATTGTACCGTAATCTGGCAGGCAAATATATATGCATGCACACACACCTATAGAAATGATGACGTTTTACAGAACTAAGTACTGAGTAAAGGGTGTGAATGCGTGTGTGTGTATTGTAATGTGGGCATGTAGTAGCCTAGTGGTTAAGGTGTTAGACTACTGAACAAAAGCTCAGTTCATAAGTTCAAATCCCAGGTCCACCAAGCTGACACTGTCAGGCCCTTGGAGGAAGGCCCTTTAGCCTCAATTGCTCAGTTGTATAAAATGTGAGGACTTTTGCACCTGGTCACTTCATGCATTTTCTGTGATCAGATAGCTATCCGATTGTAAAAAGACCGGGTCTAAATGCCCTCCGGAACGTTTTCGAGACGATATAAATCCGATCGTTCAAACCACTTCAGGAGGTGGTCTGGGACGCATGGTTGTTCAAATGTGGTTGTTCAAGCCACATACGTCAGTGCTGCACTCCTCCCAAACGGAAGTACGTCACTCACAACTGACTCACGAGTCGTGCATCGCGCCAGAAACAAATAACATGGATGACACGCAGGGTTGTTTTTTTTTGTAGCTTAACCGTCGTGACAAGTTTTTTCGTCTTCTTTTTGATTGCACTCTGAAAACCGCATACACCAAAGCGTGTTCCATTTCAATTACCCCGGAAATGAGGTAAAATATATTTGCATTTTGGGCGGGAGTAGAAAGATCCGATTCGCTGAGACGCATTTATGTGGCCTAATGTAAACGGAACAGTTTTAACAAAGCAGATAGCTATCGGATCAGAGAAAACACATGAAGTGACCAGGTGTAAAAAGGCTCTGGATAAGGGTGGAAATGTAAATGTAATGTGATACATTTGTCAGACATTTCTAAAAGTGTTCACTTTGTCATTATGGGGTACCGAGTGACTAGGTGTAGCTTTATATAGTACATAGACAATATAAAATTATATAACAAAATTAAGTTGATTTATTTCTATTTTTACAGAACAAATAATGTAGTTACAGTTTGGTCACATTACACCACTCTCTAGTGTCATCTGTTATTCTATTAAAGAAATATTCCTCCGTTTTTCATGACCTCTAACCACCTCAGATGTAGTGCATGTAAGATTATCGCATACGGCCACTTTAACACGTTGTTCTGTAAAATAAGAAGAAACCACCACATAATCACAGTGATGGTATTTATGTGTAAAAAGCATTTTCTCGACCACCTTCAGGAGTTCGTCTGTGATTTTGTCTCTGTCAATTACACAACCCCCCCCCCCCCCCCCAAAAAAAAAAAAAGAACTGAAAGCTGCTGGGAAAAAAGTAAACCTTTATAAAAGGACACAATTAGAGCTTCGGTAACTAGGACTGAAATGCCTTAGTGGCCTTGATAAAAAAATAGCTTTGTAGCTTATCTTAAGACCTTTAGACTATGTTCTTTTGACCGCACACAGTTTTGGCATCCTTCAGAAAACGGAAACGCAAAAGATATGCATTACTTGTTCGTCCCCCGGCTTGTTTATAAATGGAGTTTGATATTAGGTGAAATGTATTTTGTACCGTGATCCGACAGATGCAAACATATCAGCTGTGCAGAAGCGTGGCTCACAGAGAGCTTGTACAGTTAAAGTGCTGGCTTAGAAAGCTTCTATCATGGCCTGACATCTAGAGGCCTTCCTAAAGCTGCCTCCTGTTGACCGAGCCATGTACCACGTGTGTCAGTGTACCGTAACAGATGCAGTCATGTTGTGGTGCATCAATCCGTTCTGACCAAAAAAGTCTTTGAGACATACAGTACAGACCAAAATTTGGACACACCTTCCAAAAGTTTGGACACACCACCTTTTCAACGGGACAATGACCCCAAACACACCTCCAGGCTGTGTAAGTGCTATTTGACCATGAAGGAGAGTGATGGGGTGCTGCGCCAGATGACCTGGCCTCCACAGTCACCGGACCTGAACCCTGATCGAGATGGTTTGGGGTGAGATGGACCGCAGAGTGAAGGCAAAAGGGCCAACAAGTGCTAAGCATCTCTGGGAACTCCTTCAAGACTGTTGGAAGACCATTTCAGGTGACTAGCTCTTGAAGCTCATCAAGAAAATGCCAAGCGTGTGCAAAGCAGTAATCAAAGCAAAAGGTGGCTTCTGAAGAACCTAGAATATGACATATTTTCAGTTGTTTCACACTTTTTTATGTACGTATATAATTCCGCATGTGTTAATTCATAGTTTTGATGCCTTCAGTGTGAATCTACAATTTTCATAGTCATGAAAATAAAGAAAACTCTTTGAATGAGAAGGTGTGTCCAAACTTTTGGTCTGTACTGTACGTCCTACATATAGACTGTTAAGACTGTACATGTACAGAAATAATACAGTTTAAAAAAGGATGGAGTATTCCTTAAAGTTGCTTAAACTTACTGGCAAACAGCCAGTGTGGCTACTAAGAAGACGACGACAAAAAACACGAAGAAGAAGAACACAATGTTGTCAAAGAAGAGGATGACGAAGAAGAAGATAAAGGTGATGACAAAGCATACGAAGACGACTAGGGAAAAGTAGAAGATGACGATGACAAAGAAGAAGATGACGAAGTAGTAGTTCCTCATTTTCTGACCAAAAAACGTCAGCACCACACACTTGGTTTCTATTGGCCCACACACCCAAAGCCTACACACCGAAGCTAATTCACCAAGTCAACATAAAGTAGACGTAAATGAGACTGAAGGGGGAAAAACATCATGTCTTTTCTATCATGTACCCTTTTCCCCTTCAGTGAACTGGCTTTTCTTTTTTTCCTTATAAATGTTACGTCATGTAACACATCTCTCAGGGCAGTATAACTATAAAATATCTTTACGCTCACTTGCTATTTCTACCATAAACACCTTCGATTCATTTAACTAGATTTGCTCGAAGTCTCCCTCATTCGCTTGTGCTAATGACAAATTAATAAGATTCTGGGTCATCCTTTACACTTGATGATTAGCCTCATCTAAACAGACTCATCAGTCACCTTCCCTGCCCCGATCTCCAACCATGTGAATAAATTACAAATGTTTTTAACTCAATTTCATGGAATGTGAAAAAGTGATGGTGAGTTTCATGGAGTAGAAACCCCACCACACACACACACACACACACACGCACACACACGGCTGTACAAATATTTGTTTGTGTTATCAGTAGGAGCTCTATGTTGGTTTTAATAGCTAGGTACAGTCCGGGGTTCAGTGGTGTCAGCATCGGTACGCTGTGCTGCCAACAGAAATCACAAAGAGCTCCAAGGCTCTACAACTCTATCACCAACTGGATATTGCTTCAGCCACAATAAAAGAGTGCTTAGCAGTGTGGATTTGCTTTCTGCATGCAATCAGACGACCGTGAGTGCAAGAACTGACAGCTAAGCAACAAGCGCTGCACCGTAACACGGGTCTGGCGTTTTCATCCCCGAGCGTTCCTCGCATTTCCAAACATAGGCCCAGGGGAAGAGAAACGGAATAACCAAACATGCACAAGGCATTCCGTTTGCGGGAGATAAGGGCAGAGATCAGCCGAAAGCCGTGGAGGGTGACGGCTGCACGGCATCGGCTTGCTGAAATGACGTTCTTTTTCTTTGTGCTTACAAATACATACACATACACATGATGCCTCACACACACACATGATGCCTCGCACTCAAGATGCAGTTGCATATGATTTGGTCTGAAAGAAATAAAACACATGGGAGATATCGCTGTGCTGTAATGGGAAAATAATCAATGATGAGATCGTATGGTTTCTGTTATCACCCCGATGTTGAATATTTGCCTAGAAACAGCACATCCACATAAACAGTGAGCAACGTTCGTCATATTTTGCCCTCATACCTGAGTGATTTTGGTCTGAACTGAAGAAATAATGGTCGACGACACCTGCTTGTCTTTTTCCTGGGATGCGTCCCTGTAAAAAAAAAAAAAAAAAAAAAAAAAATCAGATAAAGAGCAAAATACAAAGAATGAGGTATACGTCAGCAATCGGTATGAGGGACTACTACAGGATTTGTTGAAGCCGACTCGTATTTAATGCTGCGATGACAGACTTGGGCAAATAGGAAGTCCAGATCTCTGACAGGAAAATACAGAACTAGAGAAATGCTATGAAATATTCATCCATTCTCCGAAGAACTGAGACGAGTGTGGCACACGAAACCCTACGGGTTTAAATCTTTTTTTTTTTTGATGAAACCTGAGAAATTCTGACAGACTACTTTTATATACAGATGTCCCCTGTGGTGATTTGAATAAAACAATCAATAATGGGGAAAGGACAACAATAACAAACGCAGTGTGTTCACTTCATTCCTTTTTCCTTGCATGTGTCAAAAACACATTGTGAATCGGAAATCACTCTGCGAGTCGACGCTTTCATGTTTCATTCAACAGGTCATTAGTCTGGATGTCAAATCATGCCAAAACCGCAGGAAACTTGAAAAGAAAAGCGACTTTTTCTTTTGTTGTGCTGGCAATGTGAGATTCACTAAGAACACTGTGGGACACTGCCGTGAGTCATGAGGAAAAAAAAAAAAAATAAGAGAGATTTCTAGAAGCACAGCCATGTATAATTCACGACATACACCTCATACACTCCCCCTAGCATACTCCCTAACACTCACTAGCTAGTACAATAGCATGAGATTACTTTACCTGGAGCTCCTTAAGCTAGATGTTGGGCTAGATGTAGGGGAGGAGCTAGCGGTGTGGGTGGAGACTTTCCTTATTGCTCTACTCCTGTCTGATGAGGCTGTGGGTGAATTGCAGGAACCCCTTGAGTGATGTACTGATTTTGAGGACCTCTTCTTTCTCCTTTCGTGAGGTGATCTAAGACAGACACATGTAGGTTTATATGAAAACAAATAAACAGAATTCAGAAGCTATTAGATTCAACAACACTTAAATTTTTTTTAGAAGTCACAACACTTAAATTCAATCATTTATTATCTGTAACCATTTGATCTGGTTCAGCTGATCCGGAGCTGATCCTGAGAAAGCTTGAGTGTGAGGAGTGAACACATCCTGTGTGGGACGCCAATCAGATGCATCTGTCGCACAAACTCTCCCGCCCTCGCACACAGACTCTCCCGCCCTCGCACACAGACTCTCCCGCCCTCGCACACAGACTCTCCCGCTCTCGCACACAGACTCTCCCGCTCTCGCACACAGACTCTCCCGCTCTCGCACACAGACTCTCCCGCTCTCGCACACAGACTCTCCCGCTCTCGCACACAGACTCTCCCGCTCTCGCACACAGACTCTCACGCCCTCGCACACAGACTCTCACGCCCTCGCACACAGACTCTCCCGCCCTCGCACACAGACTCTCCCGCCCTCGCACACGGACTCTCCCGCCCTCGCACACGGACTCTCCCGCTCTCGCACACGGACTCTCCCGCTCTCGCACACGGACTCTCACGCTCTCGCAAACCAAACTCTCCCGCCCTCGCACACAGACTCTCACGCCCTCGCACACAGACTCTCACGCCCTCGCACACAGACTCTCCCGCCCTCGCACACAGACTCTCACGCCCTCGCACACAGACTCTCACGCCCTCGCACACAGACTCTCCCGCCCTCGCACACAGACTCTCCCGCCCTCGCACACAGACTCTCCCGCCCTCGCACACAGACTCTCCCGCTCTCGCACACAGACTCTCCCGCTCTCGCACACAGACTCTCCCGCTCTCGCACACAGACTCTCCCGCTCTCGCACACAGACTCTCCCGCTCTCGCACACAGACTCTCCCGCCCTCGCACACAGACTCTCCCGCCCTCGCACACAGACTCTCACGCCCTCGCACACAGACTCTCACGCCCTCGCACACAGACTCTCACGCCCTCGCACACAGACTCTCCCGCCCTCGCACACAGACTCTCCCGCTCTCGCACACAGACTCTCCCGCTCTCGCACACAGACTCTCCCGCTCTCGCACACAGACTCTCCCGCTCTCGCACACAGACTCTCCCGCTCTCGCACACAGACTCTCCCGCTCTCGCAAACCAAACTCTCCCGCTCTCGCACACAGACTCTCCCGCTCTCGCACACAGACTCTCCCGCTCTCGCACACAGACTCTCCCGCTCTCGCACACAGACTCTCCCGCTCTCGCACACAGACTCTCCCGCTCTCGCACACAGACTCTCACGCTCTCGCACACAGACTCTCCCGCTCTCGCACACAGACTCTCCCGCTCTCGCACACAGACTCTCCCGCTCTCGCACACAGACTCTCCCGCTCTAGCACACAGACTCTCACGCTCTCGCACACAGACTCTCACGCTCTCGCACACAGACTCTCACGCTCTCGCAAACCAAACTCTCACTCTCGCAAACCAAACCAAACTCTCACTCTCGCAAACCAAACCAAACTCTCACTCTCGCAAAAGAAACCAAACTCTCACTCTCGCAAAACAAACCAAACTCTCACTCTCGCAAAACAAACCAAACTCTCACTCTCGCAAAACAAACCAAACTCTCACTCTCGCAAAACAAACCAAACTCTCACTCTCGCAAAACAAACCAAACTCTCACTCTCGCAAAACAAACCAAACTCTCACTCTCGCAAAACAAACCAAACTCTCACTCTCGCAAAACAAACCAAACTCTCACTCTCGCAAAACAAACCAAACTCTCACTCTCGCACACAAACGCTCACGCTCTCGCACGCAAACTCTCACGCTCTCGCACAAACTCTCACGCTCTCGCACAAACTCTCACGCTCTCGCACACAAACTCTCACGCTCTCGCACACAAACTCTCACGCTCTCGCACACAAACTCTCACGCTCTCGCACACAAACTCTCACGCCCTCGCACACAAACTCTCACGCCCTCGCACACAAACTCTCACGCTCTCGCACAAACTCTCACGCTCTCGCACACAAACTCTCACGCTCTCGCACAAACTCTCACTCTCTCACACAAACTCTCGCACATTCATTCAATCTAGCATAGAGAACGTGAAGGAACATTAAACTCAGACAATCACCTGACCTTAGTATCAACTTGGGGTTGCTGAAGCTGTGAAAAGTTAATGATACCAACTGCACCACCATGCCTTCCTTTCTTAAATTCTAAAATGTAGTGTTGTTGCCTCAGAGCTCCAGGGTTCCTGGTTATGCCCTGACCTTTGGATTATTGTCTTGTGTGCAATTACATACAATCTACCAGCGTTTGTGTGGAATTCCTACACGGAGGTGGATTGCCTCTGCTCAATTGCCCCCTAGGTATGGATGTATGTGCATGAAACCTATAATAGACAGGCATCCTCTCCAAGATGAACTCCAGTGACAGCAGCAATGGAAGATAAATGAATGATAATAGGCTGCCAGTGCATACTCACAATTACCATGAACAGATGTCACTAATTTCTGCAAAGAACCCAAGATCATGTCAAAAGAGTTCGAACAGCTCCTGATGTTATAATGCAATAATCATCTTCCACACATAACTCATAGCAGTTAACAAGCATGAGTCAAAATCTCTTCAGATAAATGACTCCGCTCAGACTTTAATAATATCTTCACCATTCTTCAAAGTTCTGCCTGTTCATGAAGGCTAATATTTGCCAGAAATACAGACAGTCATCTAATATGAAGCTCGGGCACTGGCTATTATTAAATATGCTTAATAACAGCACCAAATTTGCATGATACTATTTTTTTTTTACTTCAAATATCAAACTCCAAGATGGCCATGAGCCATCCAGCAAGGTGTTTAAAAAGGTACACTTGCATCTATATGAAATATTAGCAAGCAAAGGCAAAAAGGTATGAAAGTACGAAAAGCGTTTCTCTGCTTCTTTCTTTCTCCAGAGCACATGTGGCTTTGGGCAGAGCAGAGAGTTAGCAAAAGTGTGTAATGTGCACTACATAGCAGTATAATCAATTTGAAGGCATACAGTGCACCAGCACACTTGCTTCAAAAACTCTGTAGCAATAAAGTCAAGCTGGGCTCCAGTTACAAGAGTGCAAGGTGGTCAAGTAACTCATTTCCGAATCTGATACAAACGGACGTGACTCAAGTGAAGGACGTGGCCCTTTCTCATTCCGTTAACAACAGCTCGAAATTGTGCTTTATAATCCTTGAAAGGTGATAAGTCATTTGGTTTATAAGTGGGTTTCTAGCACTTGAAACTTGGCAAGAATTGAAAAACCTTTTTTCACACAATTGTTAGCGTAACATGGTTGATCACTCTGCACTACTGTGGCAGTGTGTCTACATGGGGCAGTTGTGTTGACACTCTTCATGCTCATCTTGGAATTCGTGACGTAAAGAAATGCCCTGAGACATGGATGCCTTGTCGCTATACAATTACTGAAATTATGGAGATGGAAGACGACACAATGTGACCCTCGTATAGCATGAGAGAAAGGTCACTATGGTTTGTGTTCAAAGATTGGAAGAGGTATGGACTGGGATTTTGACCTACTCAGCAAAAAAAAAAATAAAATGGAGTGGGTAGTTTTCATGTTCATATGGGCAGACGTGCGTGGTTAGATATGAAGCAGGGTAGAGAAGTAGGCAGGAATTGTGACAAGAACTGGCAGGAATGGAATAAAAATCTGTCCAATGGACACCTCTACACGGAGGTGTTAGGGTGATGGTATGGTGCTCACTGGCAAGGCATGCCATGCCTCAGTACAAAGACATGTCTTGTGCAAACTTTCATTTCAGAACATTGTATAACTCTTTAGCTCTTCTAAAGACTCCAGAGCCGTTATGTACATCGTGTTGGCAAAATCTTTTCTCCATAATTACAGTGGCCACTGAAAGCCTGGGTCTGCAGGATCACCCATATGATGACGGCTATGCTGATTGTGA
Organism: Tachysurus fulvidraco; assembly: GCF_022655615.1. Lineage (NCBI taxonomy): Eukaryota > Metazoa > Chordata > Actinopteri > Siluriformes > Bagridae > Tachysurus > Tachysurus fulvidraco. The sequence goes on from NC_062538.1 coordinate 18,230,759, forward strand.
GAATTTGCACTGGATGAACTCTCTTCTCTTTCTGAAAATGTTTCTCAGCTCCAGCATACATGTTTCAGGTGGCAGGTGATTTTTTTCTCCAAAATGACATCCGAATGATACGATCTAAGGAAATTGATGTAATAACAAATGCTTTAAAGCTGGAGTACTTTGTGCAGGGTGCAACACTAAGGGAGCCAAGCTCCCAGCTGAAGCCACTGCTATTCCTGGCCTTGCTTCCTCTCTCATGACACATGCTGAGAAACTGAGTCTCTGGTGCAGAGGAAACAGAGAACATAATGACAAAAGATGGCACTTTTCAAAAGAGAGAACCTCCGCCTGTCCTTCCAGGAGAACTTTGAATGAGGAAAGACATAAGGAGGAGGTTTATAGAACAATTCGGCCTGAACCATAAAGATAATTAAAAGGTGCTGAAAAAAAGTCCATGCTAACCACGACCTTTAGTCAGCGCTAGTGTTTAATAATTCAAAATTGGGTCAAAAGTGAAACAGAATGGAAATAGAAAGGTGGTCAATTGATGGTTTCAGGCAGAATCGAAGAGTATCCACTGATTAAAAGCTGTGCATAGACTACAATAACACATGCCTATAGAATTTATCCACTGGAAAGTATAATGATTAAAGCATTCAGTCTTCTCCTGAAGATCTAATGCTAATGAGGGTCAATCAAGTTCATCACAGTTTCTTCTTATTGCCACGGGTTGACTGATAGACTCTGTAGATCAGTTCACATTTGTCAAGCTCATTGGTTCAGTTATGTCAGCCTCAAGTGAGCCTTAAATATACAGAGTCATACATCAAGGCACCTAGCAGGCACTTGTGTGTGACATTCACTCCATGTAGTGAGCCCTATGAAGCCCTCCCTTTTAAGGTGCCATAAAGCCTACTAAAAAGGAAGGCTGTCTGCAGGATGCTTTATAACCCAAATTTGCTCACTAACCAGTGGGTCTTGACGACACTACGACAGGGGCATAAACCTCAGTTTTGCTGGCCATAGAACATTGTTGATTTAAAACTGAAGTTACTAACCAACATACTTTGGATTTTAAGAAGAAGGATGCTGGTTTGTGACTAGTTGTAGAATTGAGATAGACAAACTGGTTCCTACAAGCCCTCTGGGTCACAGGTCAGGAATATAAAACATTACTCATGCTGTGAAGCCACAAATCTGGATCACTGAAGTGGCTAGCCATGACACAAACTGCCGCAGTCCCATTGTCCGAGGACACGTGTGCTTTTTGAGGTTTGCCTTCCAAGGACTGGCACAACAATTCAAAGACCTCAAAGACCCTTCAGCCTGTCTCTAGCACCAGACTGTACTTGAGATGTATGCAGGCAGCACTGTCACTTGTGATAATCAGAGGCATTGAGATACTGCCATATTTGGATGAAAAGCTCCATCCGCTGAGGAGCTGGCCATCTGGGACATACAGTACTCAATCCTTATCTTTATAGTGGACTCGAAGGAGTTTCCTTATACTGAAATTGGCCAAACAATTCAACAGCAACAATGAAAGCCACCTTATCATCTGACATGGACTTGTACCACACAACGGTCAACGGCTTACACTAACTGTTTTAGTCCATTCACAAGTCTTTACTGAGATGATGTTTGTGAGTAAAGCAACTGGAGTGGAGCAAATATTTATTACTTCAAACTGACTGCTATGAATACAAGGACATATGTGAGGTTCTGTAACTCCTGAAAAGGCAGTCACTCTTCAGATATTTCCAAGAATAGGAATGATCTACCCCTACGCGAACAAGCCTACACAGATTTAGAGAGGTTTAGTTGTACAGTATTATTGTAATAAAGAAAGCTGTTACGTAGGTATAAACAAGCACATGATTTTGCTGAAGCGAAGAACTTTCGCACTTTATCTTTTATCAGGTGCTGAGAACCTGAAACAATTAACCACAAAGAAGTGTGACAGTGGGTCTTGATAATCTTGTTAATAACGCTAAATACTCGCTTGTGTGTGCGGTACCTGGATCTGGACCTCGACCGCTTCCTTCCCAGGCTTGGGCTGTTGCCAATGCGATAGGTGCTGCCTCCAAAACGCTCTCTTTCCCTTTCTCTTTCCTCACGATGCCGCTCTCTCTTGCTGGGAGAATGGGATTGGGATCTGACAGTTAAAAGGAAGAAAGTTAGAACAGACACACAATTAGCCAGTGACACAGAGTGGGGCAAAATCACAGGAAGTACTATATATCCATCTAAATCCATCCACATGGTGCTGAGTGCTACTTTGTAGTCCCTTAATTAAATGACCTATTCTGTCTCACTGCTCGTTTAGTCTAACTAATGAAACAAATGACAATGTTCTAGAAGTATTCTACTGTTCGAAAGACACAAGTGCATACATCCTTGATTCCTAGTTAGTAAATCGGTATGCTTGAGTTTTCTTGACTTGTAGAGGATTATAACTGCAGTACCGCTCTAACCTGCCTCTTTCGGTACAAAGCGGTTACACAAATCGGAGCGGCAGAGCCTAATTTAAACTTTTCCATTAGGCTTGGTGGCAAAGTAGTAATCTGACTGGGTAATAGCGACTATTTCCCAGGGGTCACACGCATTTAAATGAATGGCAACAATGGAGTACATCCTGCTCAGCTGAATGGCCCATCCATGTCATTTAGTGCAGGTATCTGATTTAGTGGCATAAGAGCCCGCTACACTTCCCATTAGTCCTCTTGTTGAGGGATGGCACGATTGGAGCGGTGAAAAGGATTTCTGCTACTGTACCTCTGTGCCACGGGCTCAAGTAATAATCCATATAATAATAATAATAATACGGAATATGTTTTTTTTATTGCATATGTTTAAGGGCGAGTGCGATAGGAAACCAAAATCAGATTTTTTCCCTCCACGGACGTCGATCAGACAGCAACTGAGAAACACTTGAATTCAAAAAAATCGAATGAAGTAATTTTAGGTATATATATATATATATATATATCATATATATATATATATATATATATATATATATATATATATATATATATATAAAATATATATCTCAATATATTTAAATATATATATATATTTATATATATATATATATATATATATATATATATATATATATAGCCACCCACCTTCACACCCTCACACACATACAGGTGCCCATTTATAACCGACCTGACAATCAGATTACACAAGTCAGGAAAAGGGATATACGAGAGAGGAGGGTGTCATTATTCTCAATTAAAGCATCATATAATGACAAAAGAGATTTAAACTGCCAAATATCTCTAAGCCACTCTTGAGATTAACTTTAGAAAACTCTAGGAGATGAAGTCAAACTCATAAAGCATCTGTGACCATATTTAAAGCTGTTAATGATAAGGAGAACAATGCGTCCTTTTTAAATGGGGGACGAAAGGAAGTAAAAACGCTGTAAACGACATCACATTTGATCTGTTGCTCAAATTGTCTGAATGGATCTCCACAAACAAGCATTTTTAATCACTTTCTAATTAGAAAGTGCTGTTTTTGTTTATTTGAAGTCAATGACCCAAACTGTGGTGCATCCCTAATAAATATAGTCATACCGGTATAAGCTAATACGTGTCCAATGTTAGCCAAATCGTACAGCTATTATTTTTACAGAAAGCGATGATGCAGCATGAATGCATGATTATATTGTGAGACGGGGAGAAAGGTGGGGCTTCTTCGGGACTGCTGATTGGTCCAGATATATTCCGAGTGGCTGTTATTGCTGTTTATGTTGAGAGCGTATTTAATAGAAGACTGCTCCTTCAGGCAAATTTCTGTGTGCTAACTCATTAGCGTACTCGTATATTAAAATCAGAGCTCCTACGCAAAAAGCATGAAGGCTGGCAGGTCTGCAAATGACCTTTATCTCACTCTCATACAAGAGCTGTCATGACCCATGCTTGTGTCTCTGTGTGTTCACTGAAGTGACTGAACAGGTGTCAAAGGAAAAAAAAAAAATGTGGTGAAGCTGAAGTATAAACTGTGGTGAAGGGCTTTAGAATAGAGTTGGCATTTGTCCAATAAAAAAAAAAAAAAAAAAAAGATTTCTTTTATAAAATCTATGTGCTGTATAATTTATAATTTTATTGACATGTCTCAAATCATTTTGGAGCTTAAAATCTTAATAATCTATCGATAATCTTAAATAAGTATCGCTAATTAGCAAAAACATGTCCTTGTAGTCAGTCTGGGGGGAAAAAATCGTGTTGATGAATTTGTAATTCTTACATAATACCGTGCAATTAAGAAGATCATCATGGAAATTCAGACACAATTTTTTTCAAAATGTTTTTTCTTTTTCTTTGGGGCTGGGATGGAGAAGCTCAAGCAGGGTCTGGATGCTAGGGAAGTGAAAAGTAGTGCGTGTTCACACCAGCTGTGTGTTTAACTACAGGAGCCAACTCATTTCCTTTCCCTGGTCCATTGTAGTTTTCAGGTTTTGATTGAACGCGTCAGCTGGATGGAATTCAAAGCCGAACAAGCTCATGTGGACATAAGATGAAGGTGATGCCTTGTAGGTTGTTCTCGTAGTGTCAGGAGGTCAAAAGGGGCACGTTTGTATACAGCTTTTATAGGGGAAATGGGGGTACATTAGCAAGAGGCTTCAGGGAAAATGATTCGCTAAAACGAATGAACTAAAACCCAATGAAACTATTATTTTTATGCACTTGTATTCTGGGATGAAATCATTTTAGTCCTGGAGTATTTTGCTCCCTTAAGTTCATATCACTTTCACTCCTTTTGTTTGTTTTTGTTTGTATCTTGAATATGTAGAAGGAAGGGGAAAAAAAAGAAATGAAGGAAGGAAGGAAGGAAGGAAGGAAGGAAGGAAGGAAGGAAGGAAAAAATGAGAAATGAAGGAAGGAAGGAAAAAAGAGAAATGAAGGAAAGAAGGAAGGAAGGAAGGAAGGAAGGAAGGAAGGAAGGAAGGAAGGAAGGAGAGAAGAGAAAAAAGAGGAAGGAAGGATAAAAAATAGAAATGAAGGAAGGAAGGAAAAAATACGAAGGAAGGAAGGAAGGAAGAAAAAAATAGAAATGAAGAAAGGAAGGGAAAGAAGGAAGGAAAGAAAACAATAGAAATGAAAAAAGGAAGGAAGGAAGGAAAAAATAGAAATGAAGGAAGGAAGGAAGAAAAAAAATAAATGAAGAAAGGAAGGAAAGAAAGAAAGGAAGGAAGGAAAACAATAGAAATGAAAAAAGGAAAGAAGGAAAACAACAGAAATGAAGGAAGGAAGGAAAATGGAAACAAAAGAAAAAATAAGTAAGACAAAAAGAAAGAAAGAAAGAAAGAAAGAAAGAAAGAAAGAAAGAAAGAAAGAAAGAAAGAAAGAAAGCAAGTAAAAAAAAAGTGAGACAGAAACCGAGACCTCAATTCCAGCCTTTAATTTGCACAGTAAGTGATTTGAAGCCGAGGGCAGAAATGATTCAATCTGCAGAAAATATATTAAGGCGTGTCAAAATGCCAGGATGAGATGAGTATAATTACTGCAACTTCAGCAGCTGATAAGGACAAATTGGCGAGTCATGAGGAGCGAAATGACAAGAGCACAGAAGCTTTTTCTGTAACTGTGATTAATAAAAAAAAAAAAAAAGAAGAAGAAGGGGGGAGAACAAATGTGGTACAGGTGCGATGGATCCTTTCTCTGACCCTTTCTAACCGTGTTCAATTATTCATTTGCTTTTCTTTTCTTTTTATAAAGGGCATGTTGTAAACAAACACACGGATGGAGAAAACTCATACACGAGTTACCTTTCTAGGATGAAGTGCCTTGGGGAATCTGTAATGAACTTGGTTATTAAAAACTTTAAAAGGAAATAAAGAAGGTTGCTGGATATTTTTACCTGGCTCTCTTATAGCTGCGGTATGCACTCGGTAGCGAGTGCTTAGCTTTGGATCTGGACCGCGACCTGGACCGCGACCTTCTTTTGTGTTTTTTCTTCTTCTTATCTCGATCTCTATTCCGGTCCCGCTCTCGAGCAGAGGAAGAGGTGGCTGAAGAAGACAGAGGCAGGTTGGTAGCAGGGGGATCGGTGTGCCTCACGGAGGGGTCTGGAGGCGGATATTCAGAAAGTGGCATCTGGATGACGTGCCCAGCTGGGATGGAGGACATCTCTTGCTGTGGACAGAAAAAGACAGAAATAAACAAACAAACAAAAAAAACACATAAATAAAGGTGTCGCTGATTAGATTAGGAGACAGAAGAGCGAGTACCGGGGCCTGTGGGGAAATAACAACAAAAGGGAAGGAATGAGAGTCTGAAAAATCCTAAGCTTTCCTGCTTTTCTTCTGCTTGAGTCAGCTGAGCCCACACACACACACACACACACACTAATCACAGAGTGGAAAAGAAGTGGTGTAAAGTTCTAGAGTTTGCCGAGCATTAGTGCCTCAAATGCAGGGTAGCAGAGGGCGCGTAGAGATTGAAAATGTAGCCCAATTAATTGTACCGCATGGTGTGAAACACTAGCTGTAGCTCAGATAGAAATAGCATCATCCCTCAGTCGGAAGAGGACAGAGTTTGCTCGTGGAGAGGAAGTGAGCGAGAGAGCGAGCAGAAATGTGTGTGTGATATAAAGAGAGAATGCAGGAGATGGAAAGGTAACTAAAAGGAGTAAAGAATGAGGTGAAAGAACAGGTGCAATGGAGAGGAAGAAAAGGAAGAAGAAGAAAAGCAATGCATCTACACGCTAGCTGGCAAACATGAAGACACCGAGCCAATTCAATCATATATGCAAAAGCTGGAAAGAAAATACTGACTTGGAAAAACTTAGCTGTGTTAGCTGTAAAAAATCTAGTTGACATTCACAACCTGTCATAAATCCCAAATCTGGCAGTATGAAGGGGGGAAAAAAAAAATCAGTGCTATCAGCAAATACTATCCCAATGCGTATGTTTTAATTAGCAAGACATAATAATGAATGTTTGGAACCCAAATCGTCTCCCATCACACTGACGGTTAGATTTGAGAAATCTGTCTTCGGTGGAACCGGACTGCATCCGTTGGCTCACATCGGTAAAAGGGACAGAAGATAGAGAAAAAGAGGAAGGAGAAAAAGAAAGGGAGATGAAGATGAGCATGGCGTACTCTGTTTGATAACCGAGCTCTCGGGATACTTCGCGGCTATCCGAGGGCTACGTAATGAGAGGCGAGGCCTGGTTTGATTTCAAATGCTCAGGTTAAAAATAGGTTGACATTTGGGAGACTAATATTCTCTGGTCCCCTGAGATAGAGACAGAGGAAGAGGAGTCGAAAAAGCATACAACACACTGACCTGTACGAGTACACACACACAATCTCAAACACTGTCACATACGCGGTGTCTGACACACAGACAGAAGGTCACAGATACAGACAGTGTCTCTCACACTCGCACACAAAACTGTCACACACAGAATCTCAACACAGTGTCTCACACACACACACGCACACACTCTCATTCACACAGTGCCACAATGTCACACACACAGACATTGTACAAACAAGCAGTGTCTCACACATTGCATATGTGTTTAAAACTGACAGTATGGCAGCCACACAAACAGACAAACGCATGCTCACGCACACGTAAAATACACACACACACTGAAAGTATGGCAGTCACACACACAGTGTTACAAACAAGCAATGCATATTTAAAACTGACAGTATGGCAGTCACACACATGTATACACACACATGTATACACACACACACAGTGTTACAAACAAGCAATGCATGTTTAAAACTGACAGTAGGGCGGTCACACACATGTATACACACATGTATACACACACATGTATACACACACACACACACACTGTTACAAACAAGCAATGCATGTTTAAAACTGACAGTATGGCGGTCACACACATGTACACACACACACACACTGTTTACATTCAAGCAATGCATGTTTAAAACTGACAGTATGACAGTCGCACAGACACACACATGTACACACACACACACACACACACACACACACAGTGTTACAAACAAGCAATGCATGTTTAAAACTGACAGTATGGCGGTCACACACACACATGTACACACACACACACACACGCGTACACACACACGTACACACACACATGTACACACACACACATGTACACACACACACACACACGCACACACACACACACACAGTGTTTACAAACAAGAAATGCATGTTTAAAACTGACAGTATGGCAGTTGCACAGACACACACACACACACACACACACACACACACACACACACACACACACACACAGTGTTACAAACAAGCAATTCATGTTTAAAACTGACAGTATGGCAGTCGCACAGACACACACATGTACACACACACACACGCAGTGTTACAAACAAGCAATGCATGTTTAAAACTGACAGTATGGCAGTCACACAGACACACACACACACACACACACACAGTGTTACAAACAAGCAATGCATGTTTAAAACTGACAGTATGGCAGTCGCACAGACACACACATGTACACACACACACAGACACACATGCCTGCACATGCACACACTTAAGTTTACTTTGGTTTTTAAATGCAGTGCACTCTCATCAGCTCAATATGTCGGGGTTAGCTAAACTCACTCATGACAATATGAATGACTGCATTTCAGCAAGCATTTCATTCCACACAGTCCCTGTTAGATGTTCATAAGACGTGGGCAAAACCTTAAATCCACTTCCTGCTGTGACTGTTTTATACCAAGCCTTTCATTCCACTTAGGCATTATATTAAAGCTTTCCCCCTACAGAAAGGCAACAGATCACACACATACACACTTTAAAATCAAATTACAATGGCATAACTGTGAAAGCTGCAGTTGCACAAGACTTTGTTTATAGCTAACCAACTCTCCTACTGGCTCCTGCCACGGGATTATCCAGGTGCCGCCATTCCTCTTGTTTCAATCACATTGTTGTACTATTGTACGTTGGGTTTAAAAAATGCTTTTAGCTGTTGTAGTTCTGCTGTCGCTGGCAGACCGGCCGTAGCCCTCGCTTGCTCTCTGTTCACAGTGTGCAGCCTTTTAAACCACTGTGGGATAAAAGCACACACAATAATCTGCTCTGTACTTGTACTCCTGCTGCCTGATCCTGACACCCTTCGACTGCCTTCTTCTTCTTGGAGCTTTGTTGAACTCAGCTTAAGCTGCTGAGGATCGTTGTGCATGTATACAGTAAAGATTGCTTTTTGAGGCCGTCCCAGCGGAAGAGACCACTTTGAAGGACTGGATGGCAAGAAATTGTCAAGGATGAATGTACCAACTTCTCAAAATTTCCCTTTAATCACTTTGCCACTACCAAAACATAAATTTGTCACCTTTCAGTTGATACCCAATCACTTACCACTTAAACACTACAGCATATACACTATATGGCCTACATACATGGTATGAGGATACCAAAACATTACACCAATATGTGACGTTTCCCCCAAAGCTCCACCAGCTGCTGAATGCACAAAATTTACATAATTTCCCTTCACTGGACCGAAAGAGACCTAAACATATGTTCCAGCATGTGAATACCCCTGCAGGTCCATGCAGACCTGGTTTGCCAAGGTTGGAGTGAGTGAAGAACTCAAATGTCCTACATAGAGAACTGCCAGGCCAGAGACACCCCAGGCCTTCTCAAATGATATCAGTGCCTGGCCTCACTGGCTGGATGGCGAGATCCCCAGATCCACACTCCAAAATGTAGAGGAAAGCCTATCCAAAAGAGTGAAGGCTGTTTACCGGCATGTTCGAGAAGAACGTTTCGTTGGTATGGTCACGGTTCCACGTATTTTTTTTTGGACATATAGGTATATTCGTTTACTTGGTTTCCCATGAAAGTTCTGCTGGGCTCTAGAGGTGCAATATGGTGCACAACACAAACATCACAGCTTTTATATATTAAATTCGGTGTCGGTGGCTTCGTATCGATGAGATCAACTTGACGGGATGAAACAAAAGCTTTCTGGGACTGGTTTATCTGCAATATCACCAAAGTCAATAAGCTTGACTCCTCACAGGTGAGAGCACTAGCTGGAAATAAGTGAAAGGAAATAAAATTGTTTCTGTAAAATCCATTTTCTTTAGTAATTCCCGGAAAGTTTACGGTGTGTGTGTGTGTGTGTGTGTGTGTGTGTGTGTGTGTGTGTGTGTGTGTGTGTGTATATATATATATATATATATATTTTTTTTAATGAAAAACTTCCATTGTCTTAAAAAACACATCTGAACTCTGAAAAGTAAAAAGAAAAAAAAAATCGATACAGTCTCCTGACTCTCTAAAGTAAGGCTTAGTCACTCTGCGCTCTTCCTTAGAAAGCTACATAAAAGCTTAAGAAGCTGCATCTTTCCCCCAAAAGATGCCGTCTTGCCTATGGCTCTTTCATCTCTTCTAGCTGTACTGCAATTCCCCAGGGTGTCCTTGAGTTCAGAGGCACATTAGCGGCTACACCGATAGTAGAGTTGACACTCAGGACCGGAACATGCTAATTAAGATGAAACCGGTCATAAGGGTGGTCCTGAAAAAGTCTCGACAGAGGAAATGTTAGCATTTCAGTTAACATTTCAGCATGAGTCCATGCTCATAAACAAGGCTCTGAAATGTTAATCCAAAACAAACAGGGTTTCCAAAATTGGGTTTAATTTGAAGCTCCAAAGCATCTGCTGGCAAAGTACAGCAGGTAGTGGAACTGGTAGTTGTGGCACGACGCAGGAAACTAGAAAATGTTTAAGCCAAGCTAGCTTTTATATGGCACTTCCGGTCTCTATATTTTATCCGTACTCTCTATATAGCTCTTGGACAGCCGGTTGATTGGGGTCAGCAGATGATGAGAGGACTTGAGTGGGAAATTCATGTATGCATAAGGGCAAGTAACCCTTGAACTAACCATGTAGCCACAGTAGAATTGAGTAAAAATGAAATAAAGATGGGATTAGAGGATGGGATGCAGGTCAGGAGGAAGACGGTTCATAGATGTCATAACTTGCCTTGGGGATGTTCCTCAACATTAAACGTAACTGATATTTCTTCTTAATAAAAAGAAAATTGCTGTGGTACAAGAGGAAAACAAACAACTTTGGGCTGGTAACAGTAACCCAGTTTTGTATCAGGCTACACCATGCCACCTTGCCTGGTCTGAAGATGAAATAATAGTAAAGGGGCAATAGGAGTGGAAGCTGATGTGGTGGGGTAAGAGGGAGTAGTTATTAGGCGTGGTAATGAGTGCAAAGAGGTGGGAGTGGGAGGTGTTGGGAGCAGGTGTGTGGAGGTAGGATTAGGTGTGGTAATGTGTATGGTGGGGTGGGAGCAGTTGTGCAGGGGTCGAAGCTGTGGAAGCAGGTGCGGAGGAGTAGGTGTGGGTGTAGTTGCAAAGGGATGGGAGCGGTTGTGGTGGTAGCAGGTGTGGAGAAGTGGGATTAGTGGTGGGATGGGCATGGGTGTGGTGTGGTGTGGTGTGGTGGAGAGGGAGTGCAAGGGCTGGTTGCTGAATTCTTTAGTGCATGAAAGAGCACAGAAGCTCTCTTATTATATAATTGGAATTCAGCTGGAAATTAGAAAAAATAAATATATAATTACCTCGGCCATTTGATTCGAGAGCTTAAAAGTGTAATTATACGAGATTATATGGACAAACAGTCAAGTCATTAGTATGCTTTATCAACGGCCTGCTTGATATTCCTGTTTTGTTTAGACACTAGCAAGAAAAATCAAGTACTTAAAACAGTAGTACCTCGTAGTGAGGTTGGACTGTCGGTTCTGATCGGTCAGATGATGTTCTTTAACAGCGGCTTTAATTTAATCCACAGGTTTATATCAAGGTGCTCCTTGTAACACAATCAGATTTACAGTAAAGACATCAGTAGCATAATGGCTGCTTCATATAATCTGATGTAAGGAGTCTCGAGTGCCAGTGCTTTATTGTAGTCAGAGTTAGTAAAGCTTTAACTTAGTTTTCAGACAGAGCAAAGTCTGTAGGATGAAAGGATTTATGTTTTGTAGGTTCTCAGTAACACTGCCAGTGTTGTGCTAGTTACTAAGGAATAGTAACTAGTTAGTTAGCTACTAGTTACTTCATTCAAAAGGTAACTCAATTACTTTGTTGATTATTTACACCAAAAAGTAACGCATTACTGTTAAAATAACTTTTTAGTTACTTTTTTAAAGAAATAATGAGCATATTTCCACTTTGAGAAACTCGTCTCGCTCTCGCCTCGACTCGCCGTTACTGCCGCACATACTCGAATAAACAGAAAACACGCCCACGGTGCGGCGTCTTCGTGTTTACAGGTTAGCATCCACCAATCCTACACTGCGTCGCTGCTGTAAACAGGTTAGTCTGTAGGCTACACTTCAGCTAAAATGAATTAATTTTAAAAAGTATGGTAACGGTAACGGAGTTACTTTATTTAAAAAGTAATGCATTAGTGTATTAGTTACTGTCAAAAGTAACTGCGTTACAGTAATCATGGGAATTTTGCCCAACACTGAACACTACTAGGCGTTTTCTTTTTGTCTTTTTGATTCAAGTGAGAAGTTCTGTCCTTGCAACATGCATAAAACATTTGAAGAATGGGCTAGATGGTCACCTCTGCACTCAGCTTTGTCCTTAATTGGCAGGAAATTTCCCATGATGGCTGCCTGTCTTATTAAAAGAAGGCCTTGATGGATAGTACTCTCCCTTGAGGGAGGCTCTTTTGAACAGATAACATCAGCCGGGAGACTAAGAGCCCAATCAATTTGGGAGCAAAAGTACACATCAGAGCAGGAGTAGCACATGGCCCCGGGGTGTGTAATCCTATATCCCAACATGACACTTGGGACAAGGAGCACTTACTGTATGGAAGCCAGCAGGTGGGACCCAGGCTTAAACAACAAGGCCATTTAAGTTTTGTGAGAAAGAGTGAGAAAGAGACAGCAAAGCTCAAAGGGACCCATCAATGACTGAGATAGAACAAAAGACGTAAGAAGATGTATAAAGAAAAAGAAAAAGAAAAAAAAAAGACAGATCGTGAAGGACAAGTGATATATACAGTGAAAAGTTACAAGTGAGATTTCATCTGTGAAGAAATACTTCTTCAACACGATGTACTGGAGTTAATATCTGTAATGAGATACAGGATGGAAGCAAAGGGCGTATTGATAAAAAGGGATTTAGATTGATGGTTGGAGCACGTCGGTGCCCGGGGCTTAAGGGTCACTGGAGAGCCGTCCGCCTGCCTGCCATGAACAATTTATGCCTTTATTCATCAGTCCAGAGAGCACAAGGCAGCCAGCTGGCACATCGGCTACTGCAGCCACATACTTTCCTTAATTAGTCCGAGAACACTCAAGGTGAAAAAACATATCTGTAAAGATTATGTACTGTTTGTTTATTCGGAGCAAAGCAATGTGTGTGACAATGGAGTGAGAGGAAGTCAAACGATCCCTGATGGGAGGCATAAAAACACACCCACACGCACATCTCTGGCAGCACGGATATTGGGACGCCATCGACCAAAACTATTTTGTGTTAACTCTGCTTTTACAACGATTTCAGTTATGCAAAGCTTAATCCATTTGAAATGAACCCTGGTGTGTTTTCTTTCTTCGGGTGGCTCATTGGGCGAGTAAGAACACGGCGGTCATACATAAGTATGGACCGAAATAACTTGTCCGATGTGGTTTTGGTCTGGTGAACGTCTGAGATTCGAGTGTGAAAGCGATTCAACCTTGTAGGAGGAAAAGAAAAAAAAAAAACCAAGAACATTTTTTCTGTAAATGCAAGCAGTTAAACCGAGAACAAAAAGAAGGGAAATGCTGGATCTTGTACACAAAACTTTTTAAACTATTTTTCTATAATAAATAACACGCACTGGCTCCATCTTTCCTGAGCCGGGAGGATTTTGCGATTTTCCACCCACCCTTGGCAGAGGTTTGTTGACTTTTTTCCATTGCTGTTCACTCTCGACTTTTGCGCTTAATTACATTCAATGTGAAACAAAAACAAACCAAAAAGGCAGACTACATAAAAGTGTCAATGGGAAATCAATGTGAATTGTAACCAAAGCAGCACTTGTCCAGTATAACGCCATTTGATGCTATATTACACAAGGTTCTTGAAGGTATCAGACTGTGTGCTTCAGCTATGAATGTAAGAAAACCCCTGTTAATAATAATAATAAAAAAAAGTACCCAAGCTAAGGAGAGGCAAACATTATGACTTTATTGTAAGACTGAAAAATAAAGAAAAATTTAACGGAAACAGGTCATATCCAGAAACGCGAGTAGGTCGTTTGGTTCGGATTCAGGCTCGGTAAACTGACTAATGGATGTAAAAGTGCCCTTAGTCTACTCTATGGCATCCACATAGAAGGTCAATGAGGTAAACCCTTGAAAAATAACCACACTTTTTCATTGAGTTTTTAGTTTAGAACACAAACACAAAAACATGTTGCACAACAAAACCATCGTAACAAAAATATAAAGTTTTATCTAATGCTAACAATCTGCTTGTTCGGGATCAACGAGAATTCGGATTTGAAATGTTTTGCATTGTTTTTTTTTTTTTTTTTTTCACAATTCAGGACGGAAAGGAAAGAAAGACGTTCCTTCTCTAAAACAGGTTAGAGACGACAAAATCATGGGATCTAGAGTGAGTGAGCCGGTCATGCATGATAACTGAGCTCAGGACAAAACCTACATTTTCGCACTGACATATTTTAATCAAACAGACCTATTTGACACGCCAGTGGATTCCCTGGAACCCCACCTGGTCCCTAGCCTGAGTGGTGGAGTGTCATCTTAACTGAGAATGCAATATCGCACCTACATCTATAAAAAAAAAAAAAACCAAAAAAAAAAAAAACAACATTGCAGCAAAGCTCCTGGCCTAATGGTTAGAGAGTTTGACTCCTAAACCTAAGGTTGTGGGTTCGAGTCTCGGGCCAGCAATACCACGACTGAGGTGCCCTTGAGCAATGCACCAAACCCCCCCAACTGCTCCCCAGGCGCCGCAGCATAAATGGCTGCCCACTGCTCTGGGTGTGTGTTCTAGGTGTGTGTGTGTGTGTGTGTGCACTTTGGATGGGTTAAATGCAGGGAACGAAATGTGAGTATGGCTCACCAAACTCAGAATTCGTACATACACCATGCTGTATGTCACGTCACTTCACTTCACTTCACTTTCGTGCTCTTGATGCTGACCCCATTGCTAATGAACAGCATAAATATAGTTAGCAAGCCCTCTCAAATAAAGTATGGACAGTGAGAAGTTTTTACTTAAGTTACATAACCATACTTCAAATGTGAACGAAGATACTGAAGAAAAATGATTTGAGACATGTGACCTTGATGCTCTTTGGATTAATTCCAAAATCAAATCAGTTACATCTGCATCTACAAACCTTCAGACACTTGCTTTTGAGATATTGTGCAAATTAAAATGTTCCAAGCTCGGACACAAAGATCACGTACATCCTTACGACGGAAGGGAGGAAGTTAATGAAGGAAAAGTTTAATTTCAGCATTTGACCTTACTGTGACCTGATCAATTTCAAAATCGTGATAATTCTATATACAAGTCTGACAGATATGCAGACACATTTTCTTAAGATATAACTTAGAACCAAAGAAACGAAAATAACCCCTACTCCAGAATAATATCTTTCGTGTGTGACGTGACGACAGAGTGCCGTCGCTCATAGCTGAAACGTACGCTATTACGTAAGTGTAGATATGTTTAATAGAACCCCCTTTATATTTTTACACAATGCACTGTAGAACATGCAGTATGTACACTGGTTTTGAGTACTGTTTCGTCTTTTGTCTCGCACTAGTTTGTGCACGATACACTTTATGTAGCTAGGATAACTTACTTCGAGTCCTTAGCTCTGTGTTGTTTTATGTAGCGACATGGTCCTGGAGAAACGTTGTCTCATTTGGCAGTGTACTGCGTCAGCTATATATGGTTGAAATTACAATAAAATCTTCTTGACTTGTCTTGACTGCCAACAATTAAAAAAAAAAAAAAAAAAAAAAAAAGCTGCAAAACCTAAAGAGGTACATAATCATGCGCCTGTTCATTTCCTATGGGAAGTCAGCGATGTTTCTAAAAGTTTGTGCCCACTGTAGCCTCAGCTTACTGGAGTGAAACCTAATGCATAATTCTGCTGTTTTAAGCTTGTCCGACTAAAGGTTAGACGTTTTGAGATGCCTTTCTGTTTAGCACAGATGTAAAGAGTGGATGTTGGCTTTTTATTGACAAGGCTTTTCCACCTGCACAACTGCTGGTTGGTATGTATGTATGTATGTATGTATGTATGTATGTATGTATGTATGTATGTATGTATGTATGTATGTATTTATTTATTTATTTTCGCAAAACTTCTCAATTCTTGAGGTCAGGAGTTTCTGAAATACTCAAAGCAGTCCGTACGACAACAAAAAAACACCCCAAGGTAAACTCACTGAAATCACATTTAGTATAGTATGTGATATTTCGTACGAATATTACCTGAAATTCTTTCCCTGTAGCTGCATCATGTCTTTTTATGTGCTGCAAGAGTGCACAAGAATACGATGTTACTAGAAGACGGTACGATAATACGCCAAAACAAACTATTTTCATCGTGCTGCAAGGTCACTTTTTATGAATAATTCCAAACCTATACATCTCAAGCAGTCTATAATGTCTAAAATGAGAGAAAATACCATATGGCATGTGGAAAAGCAGATAAATAGGCTTCTTATGATGAAAAATGCTAGAATACAGAGCTCTAGCCACAAATACTCTACACACCAGGACGCATAATGCAGTGAAGGAAGGACGGAGCATTTTAATAAGAATATATATATATATATATATATATATATATATAAAAGAAAATCAAAACCAATCACATAAATCCGACGCCATTAGGAGCGCCTCTTCTCTTCCGTACAGGATTCCATTTTTCGACGAGAAACAGACCTCGGAGACAAAGCAAACAAAACAAAACAAAACAAGACCCCCTCGGCTGAGGAAAGATCACGAACATCAGCATGCATGTGCCTACACGGCCAACCTTTCTTAGACAGACCCGTTTCATCAGGCTCTGTTGATTCTGTTCTGTACTTCTGCTCAATTTTATAGCTCTAAAATGAAAGAAAGGGGTAAAGCTTTGCTTTAATAGTGGGGGGAAAAAATAAAGTTAACAAAAAACAGGCGCTGGGTTTTTAAATGAGGGTTTTGGGTCCTGCTGCAGGGTCTGCATGGTTCTGCTTGCTTTCATTAGGTTCAGTTTGGTAATAAAAGTCAAATGGACACACAAGAAGTAGGAAACAAAACTATGTCATTTTTCTGCGGTCGTATATGGAACGTACTGAATATTGGAGCATAAGCAGAAAACATTTCATACGAACCAGACTTTGGTCTGATGGAAACAAGGGAGTTTCCTGAGCAATGGGGCATACTGGGAATACTGGGCATTGGGGCAGCTTTTCAAAGCCAGTGAAAAAGAGCGGTAACACGGAGTCGGAAAGTCTGCCTTCACAAAATAAATAAATAAAACCAGTAATTTACTCAAGCCTTCTGTTTGTTAAGCTACACTGATGTGTAGGATGTAAGGTGCAGATTAGTCATGGCTCAGTGCTCAGTTTCATTTCCTTTACCAGATGTTTACAAGTCATACAGGAATCGGTAGCTGAGCAGATTCTGGTTAACGGGCTTGCTGAAGGGCACATACTGGCTCCGAGACAGTACTGGAATATTAGCTCACAACCTTTCTGTTACTAGCACTACGGTGTCACGGTTTCACGATTAGTCGTGGTGTGCGATCTGACATTTACCTCAGTGCTGACTTTTATGAATTCTATTCCTTCTATTACTGTCTACTTGTCATGTCCTTTCCCTCTAGTGGATCTCACTTCAATTCTGTCTGGTTGTGACTCTGCAAAATCTTTAAAAACCTTTAGCATTCATTGTAAACATGTTATATTAGAACCTATTCTGCCATTAACCTATTCTTTACCATATACAAAAACTATTAAAGGTAAAGAACATGGCACTGCTGATCAGAACTAAACAAAAAACGCACTACACACTGCAAAAATACCTTCTGAGTAAAAAAAAAAAAAAAAAAAATCTACCTAGCCATTTAAAAAAAATATGTAAACGATAAACGATAAGACGATCGTTTTCTAGTAATAATTATACAACTTTTAGTTATGGTTCACTTAATTGACTGGTCAAGTGGCATTCTAAGTGTGTTTAATATCAAGTACAATCTCTGTTTATGTGGTAATCATTGGACATGGCAAATATTTCATATATATATATATATATATATATATATATATATATATATATATATATATATGTAAAACAATTCACTTCAAATATAAAAGCGATGAAAATGTAGATGGAAGCTGAAAGCTCTTGGGAATGTATAGATCAATACAAGCTAGATAGACAGATGAAGGTTAACCTTAAAAATAGCTTATATTTAAACTAAAATATCTGGTCCTGTGTCTGAAAAATATCAATTCATCCTTTAAATTCTATTTACACTATTGTATAAAAGCTGTTTCCATTTTTTGCTGATTTCAAACTTGAAATTTTCTCATTTTTCTAATTTCCACTATGGACATATGATGTTGCTTCTTTCTAGAAATAAATTTACAATTTTTCCTTTTCTATATTTGGTTTACTGTTGTCCGATAATAGGAATTACTTAGATACATTGGACTAGGAAGAAATGTGCACTTACAAAAATCTTCTGTCTGGTTGCTTTTAATTGTTTTTTTTTTTATATTTATATAATTATAAATATAAAAATATTATTTTAAAAATATTTATATGAAACTCTGAATAATGACGGTAATAATTAGTGCATGAGATTTTATGACAAGGTCACTTTGAAAAATATTATGAAAAAAGAACAATTACAAAACTTGATCTATTTGGAGAATGAATTTTTTTAACATGTTAAAAAGTCTTTTTTTAAAATACTTTGACATCAACATGTTTTTCGATTCAATTATTATACCGTGAAAAGATCAAAACGCTCATCGGCAGCAAAAGGAACCTTTGCGATTAAGCTCCCTGATGCCCATTAACCCGTCACTGAGTTATCGTCACCTTAAAACACATTACAGCATACACACATTACTCAGACCGTACATTAAACATTTTTACCGTTATCCTACATTTACACACACAATTTAATTCCCCATTGGTTCAATAAATGGCTGACAAGCTGAAAATGAACTGACGATGAAAAATTCTAAAACCAGGATGATTGATTTTTTTTTGTCTTTCGTTCACTTTTGAGAAACAGACACGCATCGTTTCGAGCTGTTGAACGAACAGAGTCGCGGCTCAAACGGCCGTTGCGACACGTAATTATGATTTCTATTTCAAATTAGCATAATAAAAAAAAAAAAGCTCTCTGCAGGTGGGAGAACTAAAAAAAAAAAAACACTGCTGATATAATTGCAGCAAAATGCTGAAAGGAAAGTTTTCATAAAAATATGTATGACCTACTTGAAATGTAGAAATCTAACAAGATTTTGTACGGACTTCTTTCTTTCCCTGCTGTTCTTGCTAAGCCGACAGAAGATCGCGTATTCAAAGAAAGTGAAACTGCTCAAAACTGGACTTGATAAGACGTGACATTTTCTGTCTACAGATGGTGAAGAAGAATGTTTAACTGGCTCAGTCAAAACCTCTTTGGATGACACTCGGCTGTAACGTTCTCCATGGCACGATGAATGTTTCTAAAATATGGATTCAAAAATATAAAATAATGTGTCTTCTGTGATATATGGTTAAACTGGCTTGATGCCAATTATCCATTAAATTGCTGTAATTATTAAAAGTTCTCCTCAAGTTTTAACCTTTTAATGTTTGTGTTTTTTACACCCTGAGGCGAATGTAAAAACTGTTTAAATATGTAACTTCATATGTAACTCCAAGGCCAAAAATTGTTTTTAATAGAAACTATGATTGGCATGTGGCTGGAAAACTCCATTTTTTTACTTTACTGATAACAACAAATGATTTCCTGAACTAAGCTCTAGCATTTGAACCCTGGTTAAATCCCCAAAAAAATTTTACATGTAAAAATTTGAGAAAATTTCATCGAACAATTTTATTCCAAATCTACTGTAAGATCTCTCACCTAACTCTACATTTACACCTTAATCTGTTCAAGTCTGTTGCAAAATAGAATAG
Source organism: Tachysurus fulvidraco (assembly GCF_022655615.1). Taxonomy (NCBI): domain Eukaryota; kingdom Metazoa; phylum Chordata; class Actinopteri; order Siluriformes; family Bagridae; genus Tachysurus; species Tachysurus fulvidraco. The sequence continues at coordinate 18,250,941 of NC_062538.1, forward strand.
AAAGAACACATGTACACTGGAAACGAGATATTGCGTTGATTATCAGCATCATCCACGTTCGTCTCATCACCTGAGGTACGATTCATTTGGTTAAATTTATTTGGATTGAATTCCTTTCAATTAGTGTATTAAGTGCTTGAGGATGATTTTGATGGCATCACAAGATTTTAACAAACTGTCCTGATCAGGTTTCTGTACATTTCACTGCGTCATGTAACTGTCCGAACCCTTGACGAGAAAAGCGTTTAGTGAACGAAATTTTAGAAATCTTCAGACAGACAGACATTCACTGCTTTGTTTTGTAAAACTGGCCCCTTAAACCAAAACGATCTTTAGGTTGATACAAATAAAGTTAGAAACTAGCCTAAATAAAAACACTTCATCATTGTTTGGGTAAAACATTCACTTGGCGTTTTTCCAGAAATGATCAACAGATGGATTTTCATGGACACCACACAGATTGGAGGAGAAACCAGATTCTATACCACAAATTTCCACACACACACACACACACACACAACACAAGTACTATACAGTGAACCATTTGCTTACTTTCATGTATTTCTTTTCCTAAGAAACACAAGTCCATTTTTTTATGAGTGCTTTACTGCCAAACCCTCGTTAAAAATCTCCGTGAGAAACGTGCACGGAAAAGTCATTTTGCATCTTTATCCAAAGCAACCTCGAACTGCCTTGTTTTATATGGTCACAAAGTAGTGCAGGCTTGCATGCCATGACAAGTAGGAATAATTCTAATATTGCTAATAACGGCTGAACATCTGGAGGCGTACTGAAGTTATAAATAGTGCTTGCTTTCTTTCGCCGACATCGTGACTTTACACGTGTTCTCTAATGAGCCTGAGTGACTTGCAAGCTCCACCCTAGATGCCGTCATATCGCCTGCTGCTAATGTAAACAAAGCTTATTGTGATATGATGGCATACAGACAAGCGGTAGTAACATTAAGACGGAGGATAAAACTATACATACTTATAACGTGGCACAGCTGACACACTCTTCTAATTCTTCTTTAGAGGGTCTCCGTGGTGCATCGATCACTTCTGGACGCCGACAAAACAAACCGATTACAAATCGAGAATTTTTTTTTTCTCATAAATGTAAAAACAGCTAAGTAAACTCAATCTACTTAGAAAGCCTTTTTTTATGCTTAAACTGCATTAAGTGTTTGCACAGCAGTTCAGATAAAAGCAGTCTGCATTCTTCACACCTGGTCGTCTGTGTTGCCGGTGCACTTATTTTTCCCTCCAAGCGCCGGGATCACAACTTCACCTGACCGTCCAGATGATGCCGTGACTAAGCTTTCGCATAACAAAAACATTTCTTATACAAAACATGAGCTGCTTTTAGTCACAAAGTTCTCTTTTTCCACAAAATAAAATCGGAATGTTTAACACCAACTTTGAGTCTGTGAAACCAGATTTATGCTGTGAATCTGTATCTCAGCGCATGTGCATAGAAGTCTGCCGACATACTTGCATGTAACATGAGTGCAGAAGGAGGACGTGTCTTATGCAGAAACTGTTATCAGAAACTGTTCAGTGCTCTTATTATCCTAATCTAGATTCCATTTTAAAAGAAATTAAATAAACCACTTTAATAAAATCTGAGACTACTGAGATTTTGTTATGAGCTGAAACAGTTGTAGTTCTAGCCTCATGGCAATTCTATTTATGTTCTATCTGCTTTTTTTTTTAATACAGGCTGAATCAGAATCATTAACTGCTACTTGATTTTATTACTTCTATTACTTTTGAGAAAGAAGGCATGACAGCCCTATTGTTTCCTACTAGCTTATGTTTCTAGGACTTGCAAATATATTAATGCTCACCTAGATGGCCTAAAGAGAAATTAATCAGTGGCGGTGGGGAGTTCCCGTTTTTGAAATACGGCATGCTAATTGGATTTTTCTAGCAGGCAAATATTATTAATGTTCGCTCGGAGAACTCCTGGTTTGCGAGAGACTTACTGCAAGAAAAATCTGTCCATCAATATTTAGACTGTCTACATTATCATAGCGTAACCTATACATACTGAAAAGGTGGAAAGGGGTAGACACAGAAAACATTTGCATGACTAATCAAGCATATCCGGGCGTAAGGGAGTAAAAGTTCCCAACATTACTTACCTGCTTGACTTACCAGTGTTTACACAATGTGATGGTGAGATTTTGAAACGGTTGAGCTTATGTATAATTTTTGTTTTTGTGTATGAATCTGCCTTAAGTGAGGAAATTCAGCTCCCACATAATCCACTGTGAGCGAGCAATGAGTCACTTTAAAAGACCTGTGTGAGTTCCTGAGAGGACGCTGAGTAAGAGTACATGGCTTCTCGAACGAGGCAGCTCATGTTTTAATACCAAGCCGCCGAGTGTGAAGAAGCTCCATAAAAGCTAGAGGCTCGATGCCAAGTGTGGTACAACCCGAAAGTACACGGTCATTAATCTCTGTGGTGTACGTGATCATATATTCATAGTGTTATTCTGAATTGTGACTGCATAACACTGTTTTGTTACTATTCAGAACAAAAGGCTACATTTGCAACTGGTTCTGAAAGGAGGAATGAACTAAAATAAATAAATAAATAAAAATCACTAAGAAGAATCTATTTGGTTCTTGTTCTTCCACAAGCTGCTTGGGGAAGATAAAAAGCCAGTCTAGTTTAATTAAGGTTTAGAATCAACCAACATTTACATGCAGGAAAGTAGAACATTTTGAAGTCAAAATTAACACCACCTTTTTTCAGTCTTATGACTGACGTCCAATGATGTCTGATCAGCTGAATCGCTGGCCGTCTTCAAACAACGGGCGAAGACCTGCCTCTTCCTGAAACTCTTAAATTAGCTGAACCAGAACTGAAGTCTGAACCGGTGTTAATGTATTCATTGAGACTACAAAGCACTTTTGTACGTCCCTCTGGATAAAGACGTCTGCCAAATGCTGTAAATGTAAAGGTTTGGGTTAGATATGTTTGGGTGACTAGCTGCAATTATGTCGTCGAGTCAAGTCGAAAGTCAAATCAATGTCGGAGCGATTAAAGTAATTGTTCCTATGCAAAACGTACGACGGTTGGATTTAACCTCCGGTACTTAAGCTAGCTAACAAGCTACAGTATTAGTGAATTTAGATTTCTGCGATCTCTTAGTTTCGAGTGATATTCATGATGGTCTAATCGTTAATGGAATAGACTTTAGTTTGATAGTTAGCTCATAGGTTGTCTAACATGCTATACAAGATAATGGAGTATGTTAAAGTTCGTGATTGAACACAAAAAACGTCACATTCCACCACAGTAGATGCATAGCTATTTATTTATTGTGTCATTAGAATGGTACTTACACATATAACAGTGATTAGTTGGTATATTTATAATGCACTTGGTTTCAGTGCAATCTCTGTAAATAAGGTGCACAGAGTACAGGGAATTTTTTTTTAAAAGAGGTTTTGTAATTTCAAAGGATTTCTTTGGCACTTCACTGATGAGACATGAGATGTAAACCAAGGGCAGCATGACAGCCGAGCATGAGTTTGATCCAACCTCTGACACGGTCTGCGATGCTTATTAAAATGTAACTGGATAGGATCTTGACAAGCCGCGTTCTGATCAAAATTCTGCAGTTCACGCTTGCAAGATGTTAGAATTCGGAGTTTGTAGCTGCAAAAAAGATGATAGGAACCACAGCGGATGCTGAAAACATACAGAACATATGTCCTGCGTCTGCCACCTGCATCTGTGATTTGAATCACCACGACAAGAGACGGTGGAGGAAAACCAAGAAGCTTCTAATGAGGGCTGAGCCAGCTGTACTGCCAAAACCCCCTAAAAACCAGTGGAATGAATGAGGTGGCTGAGCGAAAGAGGCAGAAAAACAGCGACGAAGAGAGTGAAGTAGTGGTCATGAGTCTGTCTTTAAAAAAAAAACAAAAAAAAAACGGGTCGCTCCGAAGACAAGATTTGTGTCAGAGATGCCATGTAGCCTTTGGAGGAATGCAACACGCAGTGCAATCCACTTAGCAGATAAAACCAGTCAATGACAATATTTACAAGCACAGACATTTCAGAGGTATATAGATCACGTAGGAATAAAGAAAGCTGCACCTCTTCGTAAGAGAGCGAGTTAAATTTGAACGACGATCCGACGATCTAAGAACAGCGGAAATGTAAGCGCAAATACTCAAGTCTGAAGAATGCTAAGAATACGGTTAAATGCTGGCATAAGATCACGCCCACAGAGTCCTTCCTAAACAAAATAAGATGTCATTTTTTTTCTATAATAAATAAGAAAATTTCTGTATTGGTACAAACTTTTCTGCTGTGATTTTTTCCCCTAATATTACAGATACATCTCTTTTGTCCAAATCAATGTTTCAATTATTTTATTACTCAAAAAAATACCTTCAACAGAAAAAAAAATAAAGTTGCCAGTGTGGAAATTACAGTGCAAGTGCAACCGAATCATGTGATTTGATGCCTAGGGACTGGAGGAAATGGTTTTAATGGTGGCGTGGGCCATACAAAGTTCACTTGAGGCAAACCCCAGACGACAGTAGAGATCGGTTTCTGGAATGACCGATACGGTGAAGCTGTACTATTATGCAACAAGTGGCCAGTACACACATAGTTGCACATTCAAGTGTTGGTGAAGTGAAGTGGGTGAGGCTGTTGACATGTAGAAAAAAAAAAATCTATGAAATGTGGTCATGGTGGAACGATACTTTTCCGCCCATTACTGTGAAACGTATCGAGTGTTTTTTGTTTGTTCTACTTACACGATAATAGCCACCTTTTCCGAACAAAACTTTAACAGAATGGCGTCTATGATTTTGAAGCAAGTAAAAGCCAGATTTAAAAACTAAGGACGTAGTCTGAAGAAGTGAAAAGATTATATAGGCTTACGTTACATTGCAATTGTTTCCTTTGCATTTCCCAGTGTAGTGAGAATGAAGGGTCAGCAAGGATATAGCATCACCACAGTAGAGTGCGCTAAGCTCCTGGCTTAAAGGTCCGGCAGTGTCAACTTGGTTAAACTCGTGAACTTTTGATGCGATTTCAACAAAAGCTTTTTGCAGGACTAACTCTGATTCATAGCCAAACTAGATATTACATCTCATTTTTAGCAGGAAGACATTTGATTTGTGGCTTAAGTGGGTGGCTTGGCATAGGCTCTGTAGGTTGTGTGGCCATATTGTAGCCACACACTGCCAAGGAAAACATGGCATGAGCAGTTGGAACTCTCAATGGCCACCGTGTACCAAGTGATTTGCGCAATGTGAGGAGTAAACGTGATAGAAGGAAACTCGTGTTTCTAATAGATTACTACTAATTATGTAGCACCATATGCAAGTTAGAATTATGCTAAAAGGTGACTGCAAAAAACAAGTCTATTTACAGTCAGTTTACTAAGAACTTCCAGAGTCATTTTCTTTGTTGACGTCATGAATTCGACTCTGGTAACTATGTCAGCTTAGTCTACATCTACATGTCTAAAAAAGGCATTTCAGAAAGCTATATTGGTTTTGTTCCAATGAATTGGCTGTAAGTACAATCTTCATGCATGATTTATTATTTATTTTTTTAGAATATACATATAAGATACTTATAAAGTAATATGAACGTAATATGAACGTAAGTGAGACGGTGCAGACATGGACAAATCCATAGCATGCTTGATTTATGCAAAGGTTTTAATGTTTTCTTAGAAAAGTCATCCCACAGACTGTATTAACACATTGAGCTAACTAACTGGCTCACCGTTTATTATTTCAGTGTCGGCTACAGTTTTTAGCCGTCAATTAGTCTTCCAGGCAATTAAAGAAAAAAAAAAAGAAAATAAAGGAACTAATCGGAACAGTGAAAATGAAAACTTACTCAGATGGTTAGCTAATGGAACATTATGATTTGTCCACCACAAGTGCAGTTTACTTGTGCCATCAAAACACCTCAAATCTGTTTAGGCAGGTTTACAAGACCTTTGAATCTGTGCTTTGGTATCAGGCACCAAGACATCAGTAAAATTAGTCCTAAAAGTAGCGAGGTGGGACCTCTATGGATCAAAAAGTTGTTTGCCCAACACATACTTTGGTCGGATGTAGATCTGGGGAATATGGAGACCAAATTAAACACTTTTTGCCATGTTCCTCAAACCATTCCTGAACATTTTTTACAGTGTGGCATGGAACATTATCCTGCTGAAAGAGGCCACTACCATTTGGAAATACCTTCGACAAAAAGTGCTAAGGTGTGAATGTGCAAGGTGGAAGAGTATCTCAGACTCGGATCCAAGCTCTGAGACCTCGGGGTTGCGTATGATTTGCCGCTCCATTGAGCATGTTAATACAACACATTGAGGAGGTTCATCATGAAAGTGTCACTGCTGTAGAGTTCCTCTTTTTGACTTACATATGCACTTTTTCAAACACTCAAGGGACGCCCCGGCTACAAGCCTGAAGAAGAGCAGTGTTTTATTGCCACGCAGACCTCGCCATGGGAAATACAGGCTTCTTGTTGCCAAACTAGTTAAGATTAAGAGCTCCGTCTCGATCCCAGTGGACGCAGAACAAAACTTTGCACTCTTACACTTGTACAAGTGCTAGAAAGTCAGGCAGTATGTCAGAGTCCTTAATGTATAGGCTTTTTTAAGGTGTAAAACTTCACCACAGCATCAAAGACGTTTTTGTTAGGTTCATAAAGAGCCTCAGCGGCCCAGAAAAGACGCATTACATTTTTCCACATCATTTGCACGGCCAGCACAGCAAGCATAATCATTTGCAGAGGGGATATACACAGCCGTTCATGACAGATATTACATTTCCCCCAAACCAAGACAGATCGATAAACATTTAAAATCCTTACAGACTATTTGGAAATGTGGTTATGGTTTCAGGAGCCTTGTTTGCCACAATAACAAATGTAATAAGATAACAAAACCTCAGAGTAGCCAAATCTAAAGCCAAAAATAAAATGATGTCATGCATTTTCTTACACACTCCACAACGAAATAAAAACACCACCATGAGGCAGCACCATGTTTAGATCAGGACACATAAACGTACCTCGGGAAGAGTGAAAGACTCGTCGGCTTGTTTGAGCTCAGCTTCGGGACCACGCAGCGTCTGCAAAAACAGAGCGGCCTTCCGTTTGCGTTCGGCTTGCAGCTGCTTCTCCTTCCACTCTTTGGAGGCCTGAGCCAACTTCTCACGTGCTGCAGCTGCCAAACGGTCCTCTAGCTTCTGCTTGGCTGTGTTGGAGAAAAAAATGTAAATCAAAAAAATTGAAAACATAACAGGGTTACAAGTGTTAGTAATGTGTAATTAAATGTGAAATTACAAAGTAGCTTCTGGGTAGAAGGTTTTTTTTTTAAATCACATATAGAAAAGAAATAAAAAAGAAAAAGAAAAAAAAGAATAAACTGTATCCTCGAAACTCAATTAGAATGGTTTACAACAAGGAAAATGTACCGATATACTTAAAATCATGTTGCATGAGCCCGACGTCTAATTGTTTCTCTACGGCGAATGATATTTTTCATTTCCCCAAAAATTTGCATTCACCTGATCATGACACCTAAATGAAAATACTACCCAAAAGCATGCCATAAAATCTGAGATGCCTGGTTGTCTAGAATAACTTTATTGTATGTTTTATAATTAAAAATTCCCTTCAGTGGAACCAAGGGTCTCAACCGTGTTGTAGCATCCCGACTCCTGTTCACAAAGTGAGGTCAATGAAGACTTATGTCATGGACAGCAAAGGTTTGGCCTAAACAGAGCCCTGACCTTAACATCACTGACCATCTTAGGGATAAACAGGAATGTTATTATAGCTTATAACTAGAAAGCATATATGGGGTGATAAAGTATAAGGTATCCACAACTTTGGGCCATATTGTGAATGTTCCCTTCACAGATTACCTGTAATTCCCTGCATCTCTACAAAGAAGACGTGCAAGACAAGACACTCTTCGGCACTGATACCAAATGGTTTAATAAAGATTTTGTCATTTTGTGGGTCTGGGAGCTGTAGTGAAAAGTCATGGCATCCTGAATTCCGTCAAATTCCAGTGTATTTGAGCCCAAAACCAGATTACATCCGACACAAAGCTAAGACTTCTTTAAAGCAACAAAATCAATATCTTGCAGTGAGTCCTTCAGTCTCCAGATTTATACCCTTCCGATAATATGTGGCCTGAATTGAAGAAGGAAGTCCGAGTGCACAAACCTCAGACTATATCGCTGCTTAAAATATTAAGCAGTTTCGCATGGAGGAGTGGAGCATCTACAAGTGTATCCAACCTTGTTAGGCATCACAGGTCAGAGATTCAGTGCTGTTGTTCTTTCCTGGAAAGGTACGACTATGTTCATTTAAGAGTGCTGATCGTTTCTAAAAAAAAACGTTCATAGCCAAAGAGCCTGAATTACAGTAATAGGGTGATGGTAATAATAACAGAACAGATCAAAGAGATGTTATGAATAGTGCTTAAACCAAATTGATAGGAGGATGGGAGGTGTCCATAATGATTTTTTTCCTGCTTTCATTTGCATTCCCAGAACATTTAGACCACGCTTAGAGCAGATTGCAGCAAATGATGTTCTTATCATGCCTTGGGAGAAAGGTGTACGAAACCAGGTGGTAACAGCCGACGCAAAGTACACTTTCAACCTGACGGCTGAATAAATTTACATACGAGTGAGTGAAGTGAAGATGTGTTTTTTCCAGCAGTTGTGTAATTCTTTGTATTTAAAATTGTTGTAGCTCGTTCTACACTGATTGATTCACTTGCCGATGGTACGTTGTCTAATTACCATGAAGCGATGTTGAGTACTAAGGATTTTCAGCAATGCTGAAATCTTATGAAGATTCTTCTTATTCTTATCTTCTTATTATGCTCTAATGATGAGTTTCTGCTAGTGAGATAAAGTAATTCTCAGTTTTGCATATTTTTTATTTTTTTTTAACCAGTGTAATGGCAGTGTTAATTTCCCATATGGTGATCTAAGCTACCAGTAACTGCGATAGTTCACTTACCTTAAAAACATCAACAGATGTTACAACTAGGCTAATGCAAGAATTATACGCATCATTCAGCTGTATCAGTATATTAGTAACAGCATGGGTAAGACAGACTCATAGACATCAGACATCCTTCTCTGAATTTATTACCAAGAGAAGATCTGATACAGTTACAGATACCACTGAATGGGTCTTTAAAAAAAAGGGCGGGATCCTAAACAAATACAAGCTGGAGGTGAAGGTTAAATCTCAGAATTAAACTGAAGTTTAATGGCTCAATTTAGCTTGAGTGGGAAGGGCATTTGTTCTCCACTCTGTTTCTTGAAAATTGCGAGAAAACAAGTGATTACACAAGGACGGCAAAACACCATGCTTATCCATTTGGGCTAACAATAGGCTTCCAACCATGCAGCGTTATATAAAACACAGTGGGAACAATACAGGTGAGCAAAAACTCTCACACAGAGCTGAGAAGAAGGACAGAAAAGGAAACGTTTGGGTAAATGGACACGGGGATAGGAAAACAAGAAGAATGACTCGCTCAAACATTCCACTATATGGGTAGCAATTTTTTAAGGACTTGTAAAACAGCCTTTTTTTGTCTTTAAAAGGCACGGTGCACGTTGTTTGAGAAATAGTTCAGAAAACTGAGTCGGGCCGACAAACAAAACAAACGTGTAGCCAATTCGCAGAAAGAGACGTGTCGTGTCAATATGCGGCGTATGAGAGTGTTCAGTACACAGTTCATGTGTGATATTAGCAGAAAGCGATTGAAACATTGACATGGCGGATAAAAACGAAAAGCGCAAATGCATACGATAAGGCAAGAAGTCGGACCCGTGTTAATATAGGATCAGCTTGCCAGCGCTGGAGAGAACTGAACGTCTTCCGCGTGAAACAGAGCTAAACCTTTCACGGTACAACACACATTACTACAAAAACATATTTGACCTGTATTACCATAGTATTATGATAAAAAATATCCCCTCGGCCAACTGCCCCAGCAGGTTCCGCCATAATAGTTGCCCGGGTTACGTATGTATGTGTGGGGCGGAGCTATCAAAACAGGGGTGACACCCATTTAGGTTAGGGGTGTGTTTGTTTTGATGATTTCAAATGTCAACATTGGTTTTCAAACAACGTGCACCCCACCTTTAACATCGTCTGTGGTAGATGACAGATTGATTGTTTGTTTGACGGCTTTTTCATTTTGTCATTTCTTTTTTTTTGGGCATATTGCAATTATTAAGGTGTTGGTAAAATCTTTGAGGCTATTACAGCTTGCCCCTTCTTTAAAAGGCTTTCCATGTGGCTGTTGGGATTTTGTGCTCATTTAGCTATCAGAGCTTTAGCGAATCCAATCAAAAAATATTTCGAAATGTTGTCTTTAATAAAAGCCATAGCTATATCTTAATAATATTCATGTGGAGTGATAGGAGAGAGTATCTTAGCTCACAGTAAAACATAGGTCAATGACTGGCCAACGTTTATTGAGGGCAGAAACATTACATCACCCAACACTTAGTAACCTAGTAACTAAATAAGAGGCAAATATATTAGGCTTAATTTCACCAGAAAAGGAAAGCTAAAAAGAATGAGAGAAACAATGGCACTGCTCTAGCATGCTACAGAAAATTTTGTGGATAGTAGAGGAGCAATTCCAGCTGGAGACATTTATCAGGATGCCTATGGGACTGTTTGATCAAATGAATCCACACACTATTTTTGGTTCTGACTGTACGTCCTGACTTCCTGTGCATGAAGGGTAACCAAATTCAGCCCAGGTACTATTAAGTACTGCATGTCTTGTTTGGATGTGGAAACAGAAAATAGGATTAATTACTACTGAGTAATTTGTTGGGCTCACTATCTGGTGTAAAGGTGCTATATAGCCTGGAGATCAGCTGACCTTTACAAATGAGCCGAGACAAAAGAAAACCATTTACTCCTGGTGCTCGGCGAGACATAAACGTATGCACATAACGTATTTACAGTTAGAGACGCTCACTCGGGTAGAATGAAGGTACACAATAACATGCAAATTGTTTTGTAAGCTGAGTTAGAGCGGTATCAGAGCTGAACAAAAATGACAAGAGGACGGAATTTTTTGGGAAGATGCCAGACTATGATACGTTTTGTCTTCATCTAGCATTCCTACTTTCTGCCAACTTGCTCCATTTTTAGCTTTTTTTCCTTTATTAAATATATAACAGACTATTTAAGGTGGCTTATGCTCCTCGGTCCAAGCGGCTGCAGTGGAAGGATCCAGACTTTAGTCTTATGCTAATATTTGAACCAAAGCAAGATCCCAAAAGGCACAGACATAGAAATGATCATAAATAACATGCATGTCAAGAAATATTTGAAAGGGGGAGGAGAATTTCTTAAATATATAAAGCACATTTCTTAAATAAGAGGGTAAAATTTAGTGTCTATCCTCATAAATTTAGAAAGCCAAATTGAGTGTTTAGTGATGCAAATTCAAAAGTTATGTCATTACTTAGACTGGGAAAGTTATGCATATTCAAAGAAGGGTTAAGCACCTGCTTAAATAAATTTTCTGGGCTTCCCAATCAGATTATGCAAATGAAATTTGCAGGCTTCCAATTCAGATTATGCAAATGTTTTCCATCTTTCAGTTGGCAGGTTTTCCTTGACCAGAGTTTCTGTGATGTTTTTTCCCCCAGTAGTGTCTAGACCACCACTTCTAAGTATAAGCACTTTGTCTGATAGTAAACACAGACTCAAGGAACAGATCATCATTTGTGTGTGTGTGTGTGTGTGTGTGTGTGTGTGTGTATATATGTATATATGTATGAGAGAAAATAGCAAACTATCAGTAGCAATCTATTATAAAGAAAACATATGGCTAGATAAGTAATACTCTTTTTAATGATCAAGTAAACTGTCCTCCTAAATGAATGTGTTCATGAGATTCTAAGTCGAGATCTTTGATCAAACTATCACACTTTTAAATTCTAATTTTCATTTGCTGACTTCATTAATTCAGTATGTTTGCCTTTAAGAAAACCTATCCACGGGTTTAAAGTATCGGCTGACCGGGCCTTCGTTCTTTTTCGAGCTTATTTACAGCCCACATCGTGAATTTTAGACTTACAATTTGGTTACAACGAACTGTCAGACTGCACTGATGTCTGTAGATGAGTCTGTAATGTTAATACGCACTACTCGAGTAGATCTCAACTCTGAATATTGTCCTGAGAAAAGTACACACCGTCTCACATGCTGCGTGCTTGTGAAGTAAAGAAGCAAAGGCATATACAGTATAAGAGACAGGAGAACGGAAAAGGGGTTCTTGGCTCAATCCAGGCACTGGTAATCACACCATGGTTCTTTGATCCTTTCACAGCCCATTGATACAGATTAGGGCGCTTCAGGCCAATCGATGGTCCCTCAGAGTATCCCAGCATGATGTTGACTAAAGTCTCGGCTGTGCGGTCATCTATTCCACTTCCCTCAAGTTGTAGTCACATTTTTTTGTGCTAATTGAACAGTCATTTCTCTACCTAACAGCTCACAGGCTGAACTATATTTTTGAATGTCCTGAAATCTGTTCAGGTCAAAAGGAAAAACAATTAGAAATAGAGTTAAAAATGTTATGAACCACTGGATGGGCGAAGCTATATCATTCCCTGCACACAAATATAACTAGAGAATGATATTTAGAGTAAGAAGAATGATAACAAGAGAATGGACAAGCAATAAGGATCTGAGCGACTGTGATCAGGGCCAAATTTTGATGGATAAACGGAGCACTTTTACATTATGTGGACAGCCAGATGCATGTCTGTCAATAGCCTGGTGAAAAGATGGAACCACAATGCACTATGTTAAGAAGGGAAGCTGGAGAAAGCAATGTAATGCTCTGGCAAATGTTCGGCTGTGAAACCTTGGGAACTGGTCATGTGGATGCGACACACAAAACCTACTTAGCTGGAGAAGACAATGTAATGCTCTGGAAAATGTTCTGCTGGGAAACCTTGAGAACTAGTCATGTGGATGTGACACATACCACCTACCTAAACATTGCTACATTGCTCTCCTTAACGGCATTGGATGTTTTCAGCAGAATAATGCATCCTGCGTCACCGCAAAACTTATTCAGGTATGGTTTAAATTACATGACAAAAGTTCAAGGTGTTGACTTGGCCTTCAAATTCCCAAGATCTCAGTTCAAGCATCTGGTCTGATCCATAGAAGCCCCACCTAGCAACGTATATGACTCTGTTGCTAATCTTGGTGCACAAACCACAGCAGACCTCCAAAGGTCTTGTGGAGTCCATGTCTCGACGGGTCAGTAGTCAAATGCCCGTATTCTTGAAACCATGTTAAAAGGAATAGATAAATATGTCCAATTATTTCCACTCTGACTTAATTTTGTTTGTCATATGGAGTTGAGAGGCTTCCAGCTGTTCTGTTTTTACAGTGTGATTGAAAACCATGGCAAATTGATGCTTGACAGATTTGCGTTTACGTAAAGGGCTGCCACCAAAACGGTATAATCACAGCAGTAATCATAACTATGGAAATATTTGTAAACTGCTCACTTATCACAGACCTTATTCAGATGACACCTCATGTGGAAAGCATAAAGTAACCACTATCATCAGCTAATTAGCTAAAATCCTGGATGTCAATCCAGTTGAGAATCTTTGGCAAGACTGCAATGGTCAAAAATGTCAGAATCCAGATCGGCAACGATGTAAAAATGACACCTATCATATCTAGAGAAACTTGCAGTAATCACAGCCAGAGGTGAATCCATCAGGTATTGACTCACACGGGTGATTACTTAAGCAGCCAACAAATGCCTGCTTTCTTTCTTTATTTGCCCTTTGTGTCAGGATGCCAAATATTTTTGCACTTTTAAATGTCTGAATCCCAATTAAACAAACCAATTATTCCACTTAAAGGTTAATTAAATAAGAAAACCATTTCAGTAACCATTACTCTCTTGTATCTCGTTTCCTTGTTTACACCCACACGGTATCTGTATATGAATGAAATATATTGGACATTTGAAAAATTACAGTATTTCTCGAGAGTACTAAATCTCAGAAAGGTTAAAAGGCCTCGTTCATTATGGAGAAATTGTCGGTGAGGCACACTGCGCATTACTGTGTGACCTACATGAGCTCATGAGGGAATATGATCCCAGAATAAATTGGTATGAATGATGAGCATAGCTCATTCCGCAGCGAGGAAGCGTGGACGAGTCTTTCTCTTCCCTTAACCTGTAGACAGACCTGCACTTAATTACACAGGATGGACATGAATCACTAGTCTGCCAATGGTCAGATCACATTACAAGCTTGCTCTTTGACATTTTATTTAATGCGTTGTCGGTCACGGGAACATGACAGGAAGCAGGTCATCGTCTATGATAAAGTGACTCTCAAATAAGTGTGTGCTTAATATCCACTTCACGCAACTAATTATTCTTCTCTTTTGTTCTTTAGTAACCTTAGCTGATCACTTTACTAATTTATTCTTCAGTGTTTCTCATGTAGATTATATTAGCGATGCATTTATGTTGATCTATTAACCGTACTCATTAACTTATAAATGATGTTCTAGTATCAACCATGTGACACTATGCAAAACAAGTCTGATGTACATCACTATAATGAAAAGACGGCACAAAACGACAGCGGGATAGACTGTAAATTGCTCTGGAAAAATAAATAAATAAAAAAATTACAAGGGGACTTGCTACAGAGTCGTCCTGAAATATAAAAAAAAAAGTGAAAACAGTTCAGTTCAGCGAGCACTAAACTCCAAGACATTTCAAGCCATCCGTTTACATTTTCACTGCACCTTTCACTCATTTTTAATGAGCACGCTCGCTGATACTGTGCTCTTGATTAAAGATGCTGCTTAAATAACATCATTCTAAACATAAAGCTATAATGTGAAGTCCTTGATATCACACTTAATATCAAGTCGGTTAGTAATAGATCGGTATCTACAGTATGTGGAGTTTTCAGGTAGTTCTAGCTGAACATTTTCAGTCATTCTCCTAGAACAGTAATTCATTACGGAGAGTTAGATTATGCTCGACAACCTCCCTGAACCTTCGCTGCGTTTGTCTGAGAAAAGCAGTGTCTGTGATTATAAAAAAATGAGGTGAAGCTCATATAACATCTTGGTCAGAAATAATAGAATGCTGGAAATCGTACCTGAATGAAAGTGTGATCTTGGGTTTTCATTAAAAAGAAATCAAGCATTGAAAGATTAAAAAAAAAAAAAGTGTGTTGGGGGGTCAAGTCCCGGACAGCTATTAGACCGACAGCACCATGTTGCATCAGTCATTTCTGTTTCCAGACACTCATATTCAACATGGAGTCTGCAGGGTTTGACATTTTCTCTGAATTAGAGTTTTGAAATCACTTTTTGCTAAAAATGATTGCGTGCACAACGAAATCTCTCTTCGATTTCCTTGTTCCACATAAATTGTGTGGAGCCTAAGAACATAGGTGAGGTTAAGAGATTTGTGAGGTACGTCTCGACTAAAGATACGTTTTTCTTCACAATCAACTTGAAAAGTACGGCTGTATATTTCCCGTGAGGCATAAAATAAAAAAAAAATAAAAAAGCTACGCCTGTTTTTTAAATCATGTATACTTTCCCTGAGCTGTTCTTTTATTTAATATACTGAAAAAATTTTTTACTACCCATTGAATTTACTAAATAAACTCAATATCAATATCTCCTCAGGTAATATAAGCTAGTTAAGCCAGTCAGCAATACTGCAGATGTACGGCCTCGAACGCTCGTAGGATACGATACTCCATAACAGAATAATCGATCTAACGTCTGAGAGATTTATAAGTTACAGGACTATATGTGTGACGATTCCTCTATATAAAAAGGTGTAATTTGTGCCACTCATCTGCATTTGATTGTGCAGTTTACACACCATTATGTCAACAGATTAGAGGGAAATGTGTTGGTAAATGTGCAGTGTGTGTCAGACAACTGTGTAGTGGGAGCAGTTTAGCAATTTCGCAATTCCAAACACCTGGCCTTCCAGATACACAAACTAAAAAGACATCAAGAAAATACTTCGTTTAACATGTCCATTAAGAGGACATTTTGCAGTAGAAATGCTGTACTTATCTGCTCTGGCATCTTAGTGGCTGCAAAACACACATAGTGCCTCAATCATTTCTTAGGTGAGATTAAGTGATGTACTTTTGTTCCATTCGTTTCCCTTCCATAGCTGCTGTTGTTGATTCTGAAATAGTTGCCAGGTATACAGGACAACGGGACACTGGACAATGACCCCAAAAAAACAGGACAATGACCCCAAACACACCTCCAGGCTGTGTAAGTGATATTTGACCATGAAGGAGAGTGATGGGGTGCTGCGCCAGATGACCTGGCCTCCACAGTCACCGGACCTGAACCCTGATCGAGATGGTTTGGGGTGAGCTGGACCGCAGAGTGAAGGCAAAAGGGCCAACAAGTGCTAATCATCTCTGGGAACTCCTTCAAGACTGTTGGAAGACCATTTCAGGTGACGACCTCTTGAAGCTCATCAAGAGAATGCCAAGAGTGTGCAAAGCAGTAATCAAAGCAAAAGGTGGCTACTTTGAAGAACCTAGAATATGACATATTTTCAGTTGTTTCACACTTTTTTATGTACGTATATAATTCCGCATGTGTTAATTCATAGTTTTGATGCCTTCAGTGTGAATCTACTATTTTGATAGTCATGAAAATAAAGAAAACTTTGAATGAGAAGGTGTGTCCAAACTTTTGGTCTGTACTGTATGTTCCAAAAGCAGTTCAGTACTTACAATATATACCTTTCAAATGAAATAAAAACATACATGCTGTATATTATGGAATATGTATAATAATCCTTGAGGCAGAGTACTGATGTTTGTTAGTGTTTTTTTATTGGCTCAGACAACTAAGGTTCATGAATTCAAAAGTCAAGATCTTGATATGGTGTAAAGTGAAAATAATGTCCATGCATCTTGCCATTTACTCTGACCCATATCCTAGTCAGTGCTGAAAAATAATACTACCAACACCATGCTTCTCTGTCGTTATGAGCCACAGTTGTACAAATTTAGTAGCTATTAGAGCAAATCATGCTTCTGTTACACTGCAGAAACTTTGCAATACATTTTAAATTGGCTGTATTTCCAAGACAGTTTTGCAAACTGTGTGTGTGTTTGTGTGTAAGCGTGAGCGTGCACTGCAGTTACCCCACCTTGCTTGGCCTCCAACTCTTCCTGCGAAAGAGTTGGCTTTTTCTCCTCAGGCTGTGGAGGAGGAGCCTCACTTTGTTTCTCCACCCCACCCATGCTATGCTCCGCCCCCACCTGTTGTTCCTCTCTCGCCCTGTCCTCGTCCGAGTCATCGTCCAGACGCACGCGGTTTTTTTCCAGAGGCAGCAAGTCATTCTCTTTGGACTTTATCGCAAAGCAGATGGGTGCAAAGGATGCTGGGAAAGAAAGACAAGGAGAGGTTGGAACTGAATTCTGATCTGTTCCACTTAGTTACAGCCATTAACCTTTCCCTCGGGCCCGGAAATGCGGCTAGCACGTATGGTCATTAGGGTTAAAGACAGGATCATTACAGCCTAGGCACACCAGAACAAGCGTTAACGCTTCGCAATGCTGCTCAGCTCACAACTTCACCCGTTTTTTTTTTTTATTCAATTCTGAATAGCGGTTTGGTCCCACAGGTCAAGTCCACAGAGACATATGTCCTGTACTTACCTTTAATTAGTTTGCCCTCATTAGACTCCTTTTCAGAGGCACAGCTTGCAGTGCTGCCACCCTTATGGACTGCAGAGCCCTGAAAGAAAACCAGAGAGTCAAGAGTCATGCACTCCATCTGCAAAATAACCCCACAGTACAAATAACAGGAAAGCTTGCTGGACAGAAAAGAAAAAGCAGAAAAAGCCTGTGACTAATCTAACAGATCCAAGTGTAATGCTCCTTTCGTTTGTAAGCAATATTACACAAGCAAGAACGAGGACCTACAAAATATTGGTTATTATTAATATTTTATTTGGTGTAGTCATGAACCTGAAGGCTGAGTGCTATGGCTAATCACAGCTGTGACGGTATTCAGTATAACTGCGTGATTGCGTTTGCTAGATTTTAAACATCGGGTCCTTAAACGAAAAAAAAAAATGATATTGAGTAAATGACATTTTCTACATAGTACGGCTAATCGCTCTGTTTATTTTTGCTCTGCTAGCAAAAATAGACCTTGACAAAGCGTCTCTCATGTTATAGCCTATTGGCTCACATCCTGTTAAAGGTTGTTTTAATAAAACTGGTTTCCCTTCTGACTTGTTCCTTCACAGTTTAAGATAAAAATACAAACAAGAAAAATGTACCACTTGCCATGTGCGCTGATGATGTCAGTGATACTACTGTAGTAACCGGTTCAAACTAGTAAGTGGTATTTTAGCCACAGACACAAACAAACAGTGAAAAGTCCCGATGTGGTTTGACTAAATATAAGAGCTCATGGAAGGCCAACTAATCAAAACGGTGGACTAAAACTAACCGCTGGTCATTTTTCACACTGGCCGACGAAGGGAACTTACACCTAGGTTAGATCAGGAATGCGTTAGCAGTGAAAGCAAGGATTTAATAAGAAAATAAAGAATTACAGTAATAAAGTAGACTTAAGAAGATTTGCACTCAATTAGAGCAAAAAACCTTGATCTTTTCTGCACCGACTTGACTAGATGGTAGACTGACTGAAAAACAGACTTGAAAAGCCTTTGGTAGAACATTATCAAGAAATCAATCCAAAAAAAAAACTATATAAATAAATAAATAAAAATATTTTTTTAATTAGTTTTGACCTCTGAAATCTATGTAGAATTGATTTCTGCCTAAGTAACAGACATTCCTATCGGTCTGGTACTGGCTATTTATACCAAAGCACTGTGATTTCTCAAAGCTGATACATTTTCCATAACAGTAGCTTTGATATTAGCTCTGTTTTCTGTCAGGTGATGTGTGTTGAGTATTTTATGTTGTGTCTAATAGGCAGAGGGAAAGCTTTCAGACACAACAAAGACTTCAATACAGAGTAGTTTTGTCTTATTAACTTACAAAAAGCAAGGCCGCCGAGGGAACGACTTTTTATAGCTTCTATAATTCGGTGTGATAAAAGGACCCAAGTTGTTTTAAGGGACATGTAATAGGTTGTTCTTTTTAAATTAACAGAATCTTTTAATTGATGGTTTGGTAATTGCTGCGTTATCAGCGGATAAAAACTTAATCTATATTAAGCTATAATAATCGACGTCGGGGCCAGTAACAGAAACTCTGGTTTGTATCGGCAAGGATGCTTTTCGTGCAAGAAAGGTGTCGTGTGATGTTTTATTACTAACTTGAACATTAGATGACCTCCCATGTGTGTACCATAGCTAAGTTCAGCGGATCACAAGCAGTTGATGATAACCTGTGTGAAATCCCAGTGGTAACTTATGTAAATTACGCGACAGTCGCTTTGAGGTAAACTAACCAGAGAACTGCCTGGCAAATAAAAATAAACAACTATATTCAAAACAGCCTAGCTATAAAATGGTGTGGTAGCTGAGAATTAAGGCACGTGTTTAGGTGGTTGCTTATTTCCTAACTGCTTTGTTGATATAGCCACTCGATCTCTGTGGTGAACATCATGTTGACAACATTAATACTAGATTAGTGTGTAACCTAGATTCCAGACTTGGTTCCTTAACATACAAAGTGTAGTAAAACCTTTCCTGCCAAGTGAGCTGCATAGAAGCTACATTTCTATTATATTCGGTTACCCTTCCTGCCCAAGTGGCAGAGATGACAAGTAGGTGGTTCCCATATGAGCCTGGATCCTCACAAGGTCCTTGAAGGAGCTTTACCTTGTCATTGTAACATCTGACCCGCTCAATAGGGATCTAAACCTACAGGATTTCTGTAGAGCTGCTTTGTGACTCTGATTACAAAAGCACTACACTGGGGGTGTACAATTTTATCTGGAAAGGGCCGGTGTGTGTGCAGGATTTCACTTCAAAGAAGCAGAAACCACACCCGAGTCTATTGAAAAGTCAAGATCAACTGATTAAACAGGTGAAATCAGATGTAGCTCCTGCTTGACTGGAATAAAAAGCTGCTTCGACACCGGCCCGTCGTAGATTTAACTGGACACCTCTGAGGTACATAACTGAAACTGGACTAAATAAAAGTGCATATTATTATATTATAAAACATATTTTTCTGGTGGACTTCAGAATTGTCTCATACAATTAGATGTTTCAGGACTTTTTCTTTTTTTTATTTATGCAAAAAGTAGTTTTTCTTTCATATAATGTTTCTCATATTGCTAGCACAAGGCATGACCGATGATGTAAATTAAACCCAAATTACAGATAAGTAGCTAGCTAAGAACCATGACAGAGACTATGGAACAACTAAGGGATAAGTTTAGGATGATTATCTAACACGGGTTACAAGGTAAATTGTCCTGGATGCCTGAGCTACTAAAATAAAATGCTAAACTGTAGGCTCCGCATGGTAAAAACAAAAGATGATCGGCGTGGATTAAACCATACAACATGTCTATCAAACCGTATCCATCCTTTTGAAATGATTCGCATTTAAATGTTGCACTGGGCTTCCTAGTGGACCAGCGGCAGGATCTTATTTCTGCGGCCCGGGTTCGATTCTCAGGCAGGGAGCTAACCCTGTCACTGAAGAGTTAACTCTCAGTGCTGTTCCCAAGCCCGGATAAAATTATGGTATCTGGTGTAAAACCTACTAAATCAAATATGCGGACCAGATGATCGGCTGTGGCGACCCCATACAGGAAGCAGCCGAAACAACAACAACAAAAAATGTTCTTGCACCGTATTGTGGCACCAATTGTTCCAACCACTGTATAAATCGGACTCCTCTTCCGAGCTATGAAAAAGGGTATTACACAATGAACACTGAAAGAAAGACAAGCACATGTCGTTTAACTGGACGCTTAATAAGAACCAGGCATAAACGTCAAACTGCAATTATCTCGGGTGGTACAAAATCACAAATTGTTCATCCAGTGTATATCCAATGCACAAGGGCAAAGAAAGAGAGCTACACAAAGAGTAGGAGGTAGAAGAGCATGAGTCAGAGTAGCAGCTCAAAGTTACATCACTAATTGAAATTTTTTAACATTTTAGCCTTCTGAAAGCGAAGTGTCGGCGAGTATTCAGCACAAGAGTGAGTAATACAAAGGATCGCAAGGCCGATCCTGCCTAGAAAGAGGTGTATGTACAGGAAATTATATCTAACAACAGAAATAGTGAGGTTGACATTAAAAAAATAATAAAAAAAAGACAGGGTCAGGAAGTACATTCTTCAACACCTTACAAGCCGAGCTATCTGGGAGAGCTCAGAATTATAGAGGCACTTTAGAGCTGCTGATCGTTTGGTTCCGCCTTGTTGCTCGTTACTGCAAAGACGAGACTTTTATTTCATACTACCTGCATGTGAGTTTTCAAAGCACATGCTGTTCTTATACATCACTAAGTTAATATCACAGTGTGGTACTTTTAGATTATGTACATCCTAATGGAAGCACGGTGCTATGTAAAAAGCATCCGTCATGTTCAGGGGAGGCAAGGACAAATGCATGGCCGCATAAATATATGTGTTTACCTTCAGATTAATATAAACATGCACTGGCGCTGTGACTCCGACAAACTTTGTTTATCCTCGAAACTCTTAACCCTGTGGCAGTTAGAACGGTCATGAATATGGATATTAACCAACACCACAACTGCACGTTGTCTTAAGAGCTTATGCTGTTTGATATTTTAGTTCATTTTTCCTCCCTCAATACATCTTAACCATATTTGGTGCATCCAAAACAAACATCATAGCCATTGCCAACAGGAGGAAGGATTAACTGCAGTGATGAGCAAATGGGGGGGGGGGGAAAGGGACAAGGAAGAGTGTGATTAGAGACACTACATGAAAAAGAATTGGTGGAGTGGGAAAAGAAACGGAAACAAGACAGAAAGGAAGATGAGGAGTAGATTGTAAGAGGTAGTGAAGGCGGGAAAAAAAGGGAGGCTGAGAATAAGAGACTGTCTCAGCATGAACGAAGCCTTAGTAGCTCCCCTGAGGACCAAACACAGTAAGGGGCGATAAATGCAGCCATGTTGAAGGACTAAAAGTGACACACTCCATTGCACTAGCTTCTTGGAAGGAATGTGTGTGCGCTGTATAGATGGGGCAAAACAAGAACAAGAGACAGTGCAGCTAACTGGGGTATATAGTTAAAAAAGACAGGTGAGAATTTCGAAGAAGAGGACGGGCAGATAGGCAGAAGGCATGTTTTTAAACTAAAGAGGCAATGCTGAGCACAGTGACCAGTTCAGAACCTGTAGTCCATCCACCCCAAGACTTGACTTGTTGTACATTCTGACATGCTTCACTGCTCAGCTCGATTGTACAGAGTGGTTATTTGACCTACGGTAGCCTTCCGGTCAGGTCAAACCATTCGAGTATCCTCTCTTATCAACAAGGTGTTTTCGCAGCCACTCACTGGATATATTTTGTTCTTCGCACCATTTTCTTTAAAGGTGGGGTGTACAATGTTTGAAAGCCAAATGTTGACATTTGAAATCACCAAAACAAACACGCCCCTAGCCCAAATAGGCGTCACCCCTGTTTTGATAGCTCCGCCCACACATACATACGTAACCCGGACAACTATTATGTATCCACCATGTCAATGTTTCAATCGCTTTCGGCTAATGTCAGACATGTGCACTGGACACTCCTCCGCCGCATATTGACAAGACAGTCGGCCCGACTCAGTTTTCTGAAGCATTTCTCAAACGTCCTGCAACGTGCCTTTAATTCAGAAACTAGCAAACAAGTTACTAGATTTTACTCAAACCAGCCCATCTAGCGCCAACAACCGTGGAGATACTTCAGTACAGTGGCGCCAACGAAGACGTATACATCAAGACATTAAACAAAAACTACAATCATCATGCATCATGCCAGAATTCAGCCCCAGCGACATGTGGTGCTTTCCCCGTTTGCCAAACATATTTACGTACATCGATCAATTAAAATGATAAAATTAACAACCTTCAGATGGAAACATCTTAATGACAAATACGGCACAGTAAGACAGGAGGGTGTTCCAGCAAATCAGAAGAGACACTGACACGTTAATTGTTGTTTGATGTGCTTCGCAGGTCTTCCACTTTAAAAACTGAATGCTGCCACCCACTGTGTCAAAGTCTATTACAGTCGTCTCGGTTGATTGACTTCCCACCCACACTTGGAAACAGCAGTACATTCAAACCTCTTGTACATTCAAGCTCATTTATTATTTCCTCTCTTTTTTATTTTGAAACCATCATCAGATGCCCCCTGGTGGAGGTTTACAGGCTGTTATCTTAATTTTAATTTTAATTAAAAAAAAAAAAAAGATAGAAGGATGATATGTTTTTTTTTTTTTTTAAAAAAGTTACGGACTTCTTTTGCAAGTGCTCCCACTGGCAGGTCTGTCAACATTCTAAAATCTAAATGCGAACTCGACTTTTTACACCATCGCAACTAATTAGATTGGAAACGGACTGCTTTCCTTTCGTTTTCACGCTTGCTAATAAGCTGCGGTGTCAGAAGGTAAGCAGAAAAAGAGATATATGCAGCATTGTTTCTTCAGAGACAGGGAGAGGGAGAGAGAGAGAGAGAGAGATAAAGAAACGAGAGCTTGTCTTTCTTTTTACTGCAATGCAAACCAACCTCTCTGTTTATTTATTTCCATCTATGTTGGCATCTCTTATCCTTCTCTGCCTCCATCTCTCCTGCGCTCACTCTCTCTCCTATATTTTCTGTCTACCTCTCCTGCGCTCTCACTCTATCCATTCATCTCTCCTGTTCTCTCTCACAGTGTCTCTCGTTCTGCCTTTAAATCTACCTACTCTCTTTCTCGGCCTCACATTTGGTCTCTCTGTCCCCCAAGTCTGTCTTTTTCCATCTATCTGTCCTCTCCTGCTGTCTCTCTGACACTCAATGTCTCTCTCAATCTCTCTCTTTCTTTCTTCTGCTCTGTCTCACTGACACTTTCATACTCTCAATCTTTCCTTCGACCTGCTTTCCCTCAAACCCGGTTTCTCTTTATGACTTGGTCAGTCTCACTACTCTCTCTTTCTCTCTCTCCCCCTTCGACTCTTTCACACTCATTTAGCCTGTAGCAATCGATACACAAACCTACACAAACTTCTGCTTCTGAACAGAACCCTGGGTGTCATGTTTTATGTCTTGAACGTCACCATGACCACAGCGAGAAATCCCCCATGACTCGGTGGGCATTTACATAGCTCCGCTCATCCTAGGCTCGAAAAGTCTAACGCCACTTGACCTGCACCATCATGTGGTGTTACTTTGACCCACAAAATGGAGCAATCTGACTTTCTGCTTATGCCATGAGTATCTTTACACAGACGGAATATTTTAGATATACAACCATATATTATGCAGTATTATCATTTCCTTTTTTAGCCAAGAGTGAGGAAACATTGTGAGAAAATCATCCGGCAGTGACTCAGTAATTAAAGAGGAGGGGAACAAGGGGCACAGTAGACAGTGCGTTGCAATGCTTACAGCTCACCAACTTCTGTAGATAAACAATTTTTTCCCCCTTTTCTCTCTCTCTAAATTGTTACCACGGTATGAAATCTTAGATCAGCAACCAGTACAATTCAAAAATTAAACCGGACTGGCTGAGGAGGGACCTCGAAGCTGGTGATTTGAGACTTGTTTTGGACCTTGTAAGTAACCTGAATACAAGGCTTAATTTACAGAAACCCCTTTGGATGTGTTTAGCTGATGAAAGACTTTTGTCCGAAATATCTTGTAACATCCTGCTTCGGGGTAAACCGTCAGAGAAGTCAGAAGATTTCATGTTGAAAATCCATCATCCATGATTAGTTCTTACTTAAAGTCTTAAACTCTTCCCATTCCGAACACTGAAATGAAATTAAGTCCCTAGAGTCGTTGTGAATTCAGTTTACAAAAACAAATACTTCCTCGTGATCTATGTTACTACTATAGGCAGAACGATTGCACTGAACTATAAAAACGGAGGTATTCGTTCACGTTACATTTACGGCATTTGGCAGCTGATCCTTATCCAGAGCGACTTACATTTTCTATCTCGTTTTATACGGCTCAGCAAGGGCAGCGTGGTAGATAGATTCGAGCTCATGACCTTCCGATCAGTTGTCCAATATTTGAACCGCTAAGCTACAAAGTTAGGAAGAAACCAGAGAAACAATGGAACGACGTGTGAAAAGCCACAGAGACAATAAACCAGAGCTCAGCACAAATCCCTGGGCCGCTGTGCCTCAATAATGACGTTGAATCCTCAAACATTTTACCGTTAAAAAAACCAAACAAATAAAACATCATAACATAGGAATTCAAACATGGTTTCGTTTAATATGCTGAAAATACACTGGAGTTTAAAAAAAAAAACATGCCCAAAAATGTTATAGTACTATAATACTACAAAGTGCACATAATTAAGCGCTACTTAACTGATGATTAATTGATTAATTAAAATACACCGTTTTTTTTTTTAATTAATATTATTGTCGGTATTAGCAATATTAGTACTAATGACTATTCGTTTGGAAGCAATAAACAGGAGTAAAAGTTGAAGTCATAATAGAAGATACAGAAGAAATTTACTATACAATAATGAAGAAACTTTTTGTATCGCCATAGAATTAAAAAGAAAATGACCAAAAACCTACCTTGGTAAATGGGATCATGGCTTAATATAAGTAGTAGTAGCAGTAAGAGTAGTAGCAGTAATAGTAGTAGTGTTGGTGGCAGCAGTAGTAGCAGTAATACTAACAGCAGTTCAATTATTCATGTGGTGGAAAGAATCAGTTGTGTAAATGAGATAAATGAGATAAAGTCGTTTTGGATGTGGAGCGTCTGCCAAATGCTGTAAAAGTAAATGATGTAAATGACCCAAATCCCATTGAGTAAACTCTTTTAAATCCTGTCAGTAATAGTAATTCGGAAAATAGTGTCAATTATGAAAGACAACGTGAAACCCAATACACACGGACTGAACCCTATTAAAACCAAGTGAAATAGTAATAATAAGAGACGGGATATGTCTAACCTCTCAAAATCTAGTTCTAAAGTTTTCACTAGGGGGGATTTATTCCCAAACTGTACGCCTGAAACTTGTTATCGGACGCTTTCTCGGGTTTGATACTTCTTCACGGTAAGATGAGCCCTTTGGAACAACAATAGAAAAACATAAAATAAAATAAAGATGGTCTCCTTGATGCATCGAGACAGCAATTAAGTTTGTGAGCTGATGAATGCAGCGTATTAAACAGGCAACGTGACATTTAGGAAGTTAATGTGTATTCCAAAATTTTTAACAAGTATATGGGTTGAATGATGTGACAGCAAGAAGCAGAGGGACATTAAAGACATTTAAAGGTCATAAACAATGTTTAAAAATGGACAAATTACAGATACAAGAAATTATTATTCATGCAACATGACAGAACATGTAACACGCAGACCACGAGGCGTCAGCATACGGCAGCGTAAGACCACATTAAAGTCCACTCCTGTCAGCCAAGAACAGAAACGTGAGGCTACAGCGAGCCCAAGCTCACCAAAAATATACGGCTGAATATTAAAAAAAAAAAAAAAGCAAAGCCTGGACATTTTTCTAATCTTTTACGGCCTGGTTCAGCCTATCCGCCCTTAGGTTTGGCATGTTTGAGATGATTTCCCACAGACCGTATTTGTAAAGAGTGGTTACTGTAGTTATGGTAACTTTCCTGTCAGCTTAAACAAGTCTGGCCATTCTTCTCTGATCTCTCATTAACAAGGCGTTTCCACCCGCAGGAACCGTCGATCACTGAATGCTTCTTGGTCTAAATCTGTGTAAAATGGAAAAAAAACTGTCGTGTATGATAATCCTAGGAAAATATCATGAGCAGTTTATCCGAGATGCTTAAACCAGCCCATTCTGGCAACACCAGATCAGTGAGATCTTTCTTATGTTCTGAACACTAACTGAAGGCTCTTGACCTCCATCTGTACGTTTTGGTGAAAAGTTTAGGATAAGTTAGCCATTAAAGGTGCCCTTCCACACAAAACCGTTTTTATTTGTATTTTTTGATATGTGATAGGTCCGTATGCGTGTTGTGTCATGAAATTAAAAACGAACTGTTACCTCCTCGGTCAGTTCTAGCCACTTAAAAGAAATAAGGGGAGAAATCATGTCAGTTGGAAAAGCTGGTCAGTCTGACATCGTAATGATTGAGCTCATTACTATTCATGAGCTCTCCCACTTGAGACCGTGCCCCCAGATTTCGTGTAGCTCAGTGAGTTTCCTATACAGCGAGGATGGCTGAACATCAACGGGCTTGTGAAGAAGCCGTTCTGCCGCAATTCAAGGTGATTGTAAACAAATTTCCTCTAGCCTGGGCTACTTATTGCGCTGGGTGAATGAATAGTCATGCTCTCATATCCTAGCGGTTAGCCAATCGGAGCCAAGCAGCATAGCTCATTTGAATATTCATGAGAACTGGCGCAAATCGAGCTGAGTCTTCCTGCAGGCTTTCTATACCACACTAGAATGGCTTGAAACAAGGTAACCAAGGCATTTTTTCCACAAAAAAGTTACAGAGCCCAAGGTAAACTTCAGACATTACCACAAAAGTAATGAAATACGTGTGGAAGGGCACCTTTAAAAAACAGGATTGGAAGGAATAAAGAAAGACGTTAATTGTAAAACACTTTACAGAGCGTGTACTCTTTTTTGGTAAGTCCCCAAATGTACACATTAAAAAAAAAGCAGAATTAAAAGCTTGAAATGTTCCACTACTGAAAGCAGGTGAGAGTTCAGTATTGAATCCAGACTGTAATTAAGAACGAGTACAAAGTTTTACGACCTGCATAATTTACAGGTCATAGCAATTACTTTATGTCACCTAAAATTGATTTTCAACTCAAGATGAAAGCCTAAATCTGAATAATACATTCCATTCTGCGGAGGCATCGCACTTTCCGAGTGGGAACGCTAATGGGACCCTATATAAGATTTGGTTCAAAGGGAATAAAAAAAATTATATTAATGATAAAAAAAAAAGAAATAAATAAAATGCGGTCGCATCATTTGCATCGTTTGCAATTGGTGGAAAGCCAGTGAAATCTGAATCAATAGCGTATTCTCTGAAGTGGCTCACACTAAGCCTTCAAACCGGCAACAAATGAATAATTTCACACGCTCATTTTCACTCTCAACAAGCCAAGTGTTCATAAAAACAGACTTATGGGGATAGAAAATCTGAAACGTTATATTAAAACATGGCCGCCTGATATTAAACCATACCCAAGACGTTTTGGCTAACTCACCCGTGCCAAGCTGAAATCTTTACCGTTGAGGGTTAAAGCAGAAATACTGTACACACACAACTACCTAATTCATGTCAGCTTAAGGCTCTCTCTGTCTGTTCTCTCAACTCGGGCCTTTGTCTTTGGTTGGGTGGAGTTCGCGACCTTTAAATTGTCACAAACACCACCAATCCATGGTCAGGCTTTCGGAACAGCTTGGAGACGACTCCATCTTCCTTCAAAGAAGTTCCAGCAAGCTTCACTTCCAAGAACGACAACTGCTCTGATCTTCAGGAGAACTTGGGAGAACGTCTGACCCCACCCTAATTGACTCCAGAGATTTCTCTGTTGCATCCGGACTCTTGTGCAGTAAGCCAATGCAAATAACAGTTTCCTTTATCAACCAATTTAGATGCGTATTTTAAGTATGAACCTTGTATTGGGTCTTAAGATGAATTTAAGTTTCCGGTGGCGATTTCCCAGTTAGGGTGTGATTAATTTTGAAGTCTAAGCTTGGCATTCCTTTCCTTCCTTTCTCTAATTTCTTCTTTCCTGTCTCTTCCTCCCTTTCCCCAATTTTAATTTCTTATGTTATTTTATTTTCATCTTCGTTTTCCCTATTTCTTTTGTTTGTTTGTGTAATTAGTTTTATGTTGTGTTTATCTCATTCATTAAATGCCATATTTTGTGCCACAAGTGATTGTCTCTGAGTATCGCTCACAAACTTAAGGTACCTGCAACATCTGGTCTGAACTACATGCTCTATTAAGTTAATTTAATTTAAATTACGGTGTAAAGTAAAAGGGAAGTGAATCTTTCTTGGCCGGGAAGATACCGCTTTCATAGAATTAATAAAGGTTACACGGCCTGTTCGCTGGACGAACAGACCAAATAAGTGTAACGTTAATTCCATTACCGTTAATTTCAACTTAGGCTAAAATATTTAGGAGTCACTATAACACGTTATAATTACTTATAGTAAATATTTACCTTGCTTCGCGAGCCAAAATCGCTACATATGCAAAGGAAGAATTTCACTGGGCTGTAATGTATATGTGACAAAATAAAGGCTTCAAAGAAGAAGTACAAGGAGGAAGAAAAAATAAAAGAAGGAAGAAGAAGGAAGAAGAAGAACTAAGAAGGAAGGAAGGAAGAAGAAGGAAGAAGGAAGAAGGAAGAAAGAAGAAGAAAGAAGGAAGGAAGGAAGGAAGGAGAAAGAAGGAAGGAAAAAGAAAAAAGAAGGAAGGAAGGAGGAAGAAAGAAAGAAGAAGGAAGAAGAAAAAAGAAGGAAGGTAGAAGAAAAAAGAAGGGAGAAAGAAGAAGAAGAACATTGTAGTACTGATAGTAATAGTCCTGATTATGAAAAAACCTGGGTAAACCCTATTAAGGCATAGTACAAATACTACTAATAATAAATCACACTGCAATAAACCATTTTAAACCCAATTATATAGTATTAATAGTACTGAGAGCAACAAAAGAACTAAAATAATGCAATGATCCTTAAGAAATAACAAACCAACCAACTAACAGCAACGGACAGACCTAAAACACACCGGGTAAAACCAACACACACGATTCCTGATCGCATTAATATTATCAGTAATAAACGATCGCACAATGGGATATTTTCACATAGTGTCAGAGTATAATACACAAGATCTGTTCTGCTTTCCTCTATACGAGGGTAGACTAGGATTAAGCTGCATTCTAGCCCTAAGCTTCGATTTTATGAGTAGATCCATGGAAGGACTTGTGTAATAAAGACATTAGGCGACACCAGAAGTGAAAAACGTGTGTGTAGTCTGATGAAATAGGTAGAAAAACGGGATCACGTCCTAATTGACACGATGTTTAATTGAGCTAGACATCCAATTTACACTGGTAGACGCAGAAAGCAAATTACACTGATTAAGCTTCAAAAGGCTAGGGACAGGTGAGGAAATTAACCAAAGCTGAATTGTTAGACAGCAAACCCATCACAGCACAGCCTCTGGGAGAGAAAAGAAGAAAAAAAAATTACAAAAGAGGAGCCACAAATAAAACCAGACATGTTCGCTGCCTCGATACAGCTGTGTTAAAGAGAACGGTGTATTCTTCCAATTTTTACTTTAATACAACTCAAATTCCCTCCTCTCGCCTTTTCCTTGATTAAATCGGTTTCACCCGTTTGCTCCGACTCTCTCGCTTTCTCTCGGGTTTTCAGGAGCTACAGGCTGCGACGACGGCAGTTCGGTCGAAGTACGCTCACGTTGAAGGTACTACTGCGGGCTCTTATCCAGACGTGACCCTTGTAGATCTCAGAGCATCCTGAGACTCAGGGGTCTGCTGTGTTATAAGGTCTGATAGTGACCTTGCATTTCACCCTACAGCAGTCTATTCATCTTGAACCCAACCTCGGGGCGATCGAAGCGTCTCCAGGCTGGCTCTGAGCGTGGGATTGTGGGAATATGGCTGAACATGAAAGGAATTAAACATGACAGGGTGACAGGTTACAGGAAAATAATCAATGCTGGTGTGTGATGCGACTGCGATGCTGACACTCCGAACTGGATTTATTCAAAATAACAGCAGTTTAATTCTTCCAATACTACAGCAATTTGCCAACAAGAACGATGCCTTATTTATTTATTACAGAATGACTTGCACCTTATCCGTGTACAGTTCAATGTAATAATGTGGAATGTCCTGAAGAGCGAGTCCCTTTTTTACTCTGACTGGATTTTCTGTCTTAACAAGAACTACAGCACTTCTGTTATTGCTATTAATACGTACTATTGCTAACTGGCAAGATGACTATTACTAATATTACTATAGCAGCGGTGGTGTGATGAGCATCAGCTGTGGACAGACAGGTAACGTGTGATGATTCTCTGTGTCTCATTACCACCAGTTTAATTATTTGGCCCTCTTTGTGCTTTCAGTGAAACCCATAATCATTAAAAGAAAGAAACAGACAGAGAGGGAGGGGGGGGGGCAGAGAGAAAAAGAGAGAGAGAGACAGAGAGAGAGAAAGAGAGAGACAGAGAGAGAGAGAGGGAGAGAGAGAGGGGGAGGGAGAGAGAGAGAGGGAGAGAGACACACACAGAGAGAGAAAGAGAGACACAGAGAGAGACAGAGAGAGAAGGAGAGAGAGACAGAGACAGAGAGACACACAGAGACAGATACAGAGACAGACAGAGAGGGAGAGAGAGAGACAGACAGAGAGGGGGAGAGAGAGAGACAGACAGAGAGAGAGATACGCAGACACAACCTGAATTGTGAACTAGAACCTGATGGAGCTAAAATCTGAGAGTCATGGACGTATCGTTTCCTTCTATCGTTATGTTTTTGTTGAGTTGTTGAAAGCGCCCGAAAAGAGCAGACAGATAATCTGCCTCCTGACATTTTCTCCACGTTCCAGAGTGCTACAGGAGTATTTCTACCAATTTTACCTTTATTAGTATTAAAAGGTTTGTTACGGTGTGGTGGTGGTGGTGGACCAGGATTTGAGTCGAAAGAGAATAACGAAACCTGTGAAATCGTGCAGTAAACAGACTTCTAAATAGAATCCTTACTTGGATTTGGGTAAGAGATGGAATCTCTCCCCCCCCCAAAAAATAAATAAATAAAAAAGTCCACTCATATTTATTTGAGTGTGTGCTGATTACCATGGAATATTGGAAAAGTGATTATTGACACATGCCTAGGCCTGATTTACTTCGAACTGCAAGACTGGCATTTCCTTTAGTTCTGTCAATTTGGCTAATGAACACATCTGACTCTACTAACAGAGAGATTGATTCAGGACACAGAGCTCAAATTCACATGAAAGCAAATACAACTGCAGGCTCGGAATTCTCCGTCACGTACGGCGCGTCTTCAAACTCCAACGTACAGAGCGTTAGATGAAGGAGTACTTTTATTAGCTTTGTATTTGAAGAAAAAAAAAAAACCCCAAAAAAAAAACCTTACTCACCTCTCCAGCTCGCTCGTTTATTTACTACTGCGTTATTAGCTCTGGCTGCAGCATGGGCAGAATATAAATTGGGCACTTAGCACACTTTAAGCAAATAGCTTTATAAATCTGTCTGTGTGTGTCGCACTCGACTGTTAATATTTTGCTTTACGATCTTGAGCTCCAAAAAGAAGTCCATGCTCCTGCTATATCCATTAAGAATAACTAGTGAGCTGAAGGACACTAATGAAATGGAAATGACCAGTGTGCCGAGCAGAACGAATGTGTAATATCATATTTGCCGTTATGGGCGATATGCTATGGTGGAAAATAAATAAATAAACTTGCAGGAAATAGATGTTGCAAGGCTACGATGGATCCATCATGAATTCCAGCGGTACGCATGTGGTCAGGGAACAAAACGAGATTTTGAAGCTTAGCTCTACCAAAAAATAAATAAATAAATAAATAAATAAAAATAAAAGCAAATAGAGCGCACCGCTGTTAGTCAAAAGTGAGACGGAGACATAAACAACTGACGGAGAAGGACATTATTGGGTCTGAGGAGCAATTTGTACATCACACCGGCTGCTGATGAATAACTCAACGGTGTCTGGATGCGTTAGAGATGCGACGGGATCGAAAAAGGGTTTTCGCTTAGAGTATAGTGCATGCACTGGGTTGGGGGTTGGATTTTATACTGGGATCCTGTGGGGCACAACAGAAGAAAAGAAAAACTGGAACGTTTGAACAGTCAAAAAAAAAAGAAAATCTTTAAAATATATTTAAAGTACCTGCAATAAAATCATGTCTTGGTGAGAAAAGCACATATTACTCATCCTTAGTAACTGCCTGGTCACAAATGAGGTGGTTTATATTAGGCTGATAATGTGTTTATATTTTGTCTGAGAGGAACAAAAAAGAAAAAGCTTCAATAAGATTTATTTTGGTGTTTCTTAAACAAACAAGACTACATCTGTTTGGGCTATACGTCTAGTTCTCTTTACCGAACAGACGATCCTCGCTGCCCGTATCTCTTAACCCAGTCCTTTTCTCCTCATGTTACTCTATTTCTTTTGTCTGCATGCAAAAAGAATAATGCAGAAAGATCCTGTTGCTCAATCACATGATAAACAGCGGGTTTTGAAAATTAAACACCCTTCGTTTGGGATTTCAGATGAAAGAAAGATGGTGTAAGGTCAAAGTGTCATCTGGTGTGTAGTGTGCATGCTGAATGCTGCTGGATGTGGTAGGGTAGTGGGTAAGGGGTTGGACTCCCGATAGGAAGTAGAGGTCTTCTCGGGTCTAAAGAAATGAACCCGACCCGAATCGCTTTTTACTAGAACCGAACATGCATATGCATGTATGTATATATATATATATATATATATTTTTTTTTAAGAAAGACCCAACCCGAGACAAACCCAGAAAAATTAGACTCGAGTCCGACCCGACCGGTTGGCAATTTTTTTAAACCCGACTGGACCTGAATGTTGCACACACCGATGTAGCCCTGCACGCACCAGTCAAACAGAAAAGTAACCGCTACAGCGTGGATTCAAAATTGATTGACAGGTCTGTTTCAACGAAAATTAGCTTACCGCCAGCAACACGATGTCGCAAGCAGTCTTGGCAAACAGAGGAGAGGTTGGAAAAGGACTCGAGTCGATGCACACACAAGAGATACAGTAGTTCTGGTCTTCTCGGGTCCGTTCGGTAAAAACACATTCATTTTAAATTACCCGAGACCCGATGCCGCTATTATTATACCCGACCCGTGTCCGAGGCACACGTGAAACATTTAGACGCGAACCCGCTCGGGTCTCGGGTCGGACCTCGGTTTTGCGGATCTAAGTGGACCCGTGAAGACCTCTAATAGGAAGGTTATAAATTCAAATCCAAAGGTCTGGGTCCACTGCTGGGCCCCTGAGCAAGGCCCTTATGTAAAATGTAAACCATAAAAGTCATGCAGTGGTGAGCCACTAAGCATTACAGAATGCGGATTTACATGACTAATGAGCAAAGCCGAAGCCACGCTGCCGAAGAAAAGCTCACGGATGATAAAGAAGAAGAAACCTTGAAAGACACCGTACTCAGAAGGGAAAGCCGTTGTCCGGATAGAGCGAATATAAATCATTGCTCCTGTGGAACCGCATACTTTAAAACTCTAATGAATAGGAAATATGTTGAAAGGATGTTTGATGAAAGCGTCTTGTACTTTCCATCAACTAAAAGTGCCCAGACAAGTTTTATTACAACATGCGATCAATATAAAACAAAAAAAAACAAAAAAAACAAACACAAGAGCAGCACAAAAGAGGTGACTAAGAAATGAAAGGTAAAAATACCTGAGGCTGGTTTGAGGCTTCTTTCTGCATGAAGTAGTGCTTCTTGAATTCATAGTAAGTGTTGTACTGGTGCCAAGACTGGAGGAAGTCAAACCTTTTGGACAAGTACCAGATGCCAAGTTATTCATTTTCATTAAATCAACACCACAGAGGTTATAACATTAACAGATAATATTAAATGTAAATAGAAATGGATAAAATGGTGTTCTGTTAATCACGTGCATCAGGTTACATGACATGTATCAACAGACCACGGTAAGAGAAAAGAGTGTTTACCGTGGGTCGTTTTTAGCACGCACGCTGCTCTCGAACTTTACGCCGTTTCTGGCTACGTATTCAGCCAGCTTATCGATCACAGGCTGGATGTCTGGTGGCGGAGGGATGATCGCTGCGGCCGAAGAAGTCGTCTGGCTAACGCTCGTCTGTGTAGTGGAAGAGCTGCACGAAAGAGACGGAGAGAGAAAGGAAGGTTGGGATGGCTTGTAATATTAAATGACAAAAAAAAAAAAAACCCATGGTAAATTAAAATGCGTGTCATCCTTTAGCAGCTTTAAAACGTTCTCAGGATTCTTGCACAAGACGATGCCAGATGATCAGAGGAAGAGTATTATTTGAGTGTAATTGTCATGGCAACCCAAGTACTGCATACGTGATGGATAACATAAGGAAGTACTATTGGTCCGGTGGAAGACGGTGTGCAGACATGCATCTGATGGGGAAAAAATAAAATTAAATAATATATAACTCTTGGTTATGCTTTTCGACAAGGACAGGAAGTTTGTGTCCACTACATACTCGATCTTCATGGTTGAATTGCTTACCAAAAGCTACTGCGGAACAAGACACGGATTCTCTCGCTGTCGAATTTTAAAACATTTAAGTCTGTCAAATGATGGAGAAGCATGCTGTGCCAATCAGGAAACGCAAACGTCTTGTGTGTCCAAGATGCAAGACTGTCAGTTCTAGCTGTCAATCATCTCAACAACTACACCATCCATCCAAAACTTCCAATAACCCAACATTTCTCTAGGGACTTACGAAAAACCTGACTCTATATGTAAACTACAATTCCGCTCCGTTTGCCAATATGGTTGTGGTTTTTGTTTTTTTTTTTTGTTTTGGTTTTTTTTAGGGGGGGTTGTTTAAATAAATAAATATATATATTGTTCTCTCAGTCAACACAAGTTGGATAAGCCCAAATCCCAATGATGCTACCGTGTCCGTGGCCAAGAGGCCGAAGCAGAAAAACGGTCCGTGTTCTCTGAGAGGGAGTGATTGCATACCTTCTCTCTATTGGTTAAAGCAGCCAGTCATGGATATCTGAGAGCTTACGTGGGGAAAGAGGGCAGAAACAGTTTGAAAATATGTACCCCCTACCTCAGCACAGTTCCCTCCAGCACCCTGCGATCAGTTATTGCACAGTGCTTTAAAGTACCTTCTCAACAAGGTTCCTTTTCAGAACCTTCAGACTTACGGCCTCTCGGAACTTCCAAACCCGACCCGGACAGCAGAAACCGTCACCGTCTTTAAAACACGGCTACGTTAACTAACCCCCGCTCCAAAGATATATATAAACCTGCACTTGCATGAGCTCTAACAAACGATACATCACCTGATTCACGACTTTGCTTGTATTCCCTCATTTTAAGTTGTATTGAATAAAAGCACCTGCTAAGTGAATAAATAAGACATGACGACTTGGCTTGACTCGGAGGAAGCACGTGTAATCCTTAACCCTTCCCTGGTTGTAGGCGGCATATGATATAGGTTACATGTGGGTGGGAACTAGCAGCTGACCAAACACAGTATATATATATATTTATATTTTTGATATATTTCCCAGAGATTTTCCAGGGATAATTTTTGTTTATTTTACCAGAAGTCTGTCGTATGTAAATGTCAGATACACATACCTTGAACTGTAGAAAGCAGAAGGTGCAGCATGAGCCATGGGAGCGGGCGCAGGGGGTAGAGCGGGAGCAGCTGTTGGAGCTGATGGGACCGTAACGGCAGAGTCAGGTGGAGGAGGTGTGGTTCCCGGGGGTGGAGGAGCTGGGGACGCTGAGTGAGTGGGCATCATGCCAGCAGGCATCGAGTTGTAATAGGCGCTGGCATCGATGCCAGGTGGTGGTGGTGCCAGGCAGTATGTCCCATCGGGCAGCACGCAATACCCATAATACAGCGCTGCCATGTTTGCTGTGAATGAACACCAACAAGGGAATAAATTAGGTGCAGAACACCAATAGGAAAATGACTACAGAAGAATGCAAATTTGGTGCTTTAGATTTTGCCAGCGCTTCGTGTTGGAAACATGCGTATCTTGGCAGTCCTGTTGAGTTAGTAGCAGTGCTGAATTCTTGAACCGTAGTTAAATGTGTTGATTCACTTTCTAAATGAATTTATTATCTGCCTGATAATATTTTGACTGCAATAAAACAGACAGTGGCAGACGGCCATAGTGGCAGATCTACAGAAAATAAATAATTCGTATTTAAAACAAAAACAAACAAACAAAATAAATTAAAAGGGGCTCGGCCACCTCAGTCGTGGTATTGCCGGCCCGAGACTCAAACCCACAACCTTAGGGTTAGGAGTAGGGCTGGGCGATAAAACGATATGTATCGCGATAGACACGTGATCGATAGCGATATAAAACGTGCTCGATAAAACGTTCGATATTTTTTATTCTTCAACAAAGACGCTCACTCTCTGGTAACCTAGCAACTTGGGGAGTGATACTCTAACAGCCAATCATGTAACAGTATCAAGTTTGGTTGCGCCATATCGTTGTCTCGTGATGGTGCTGGATTCCTCTTCAGTAACCGGCGAATGATAAGCAGAAAATGAGCGCTCAGCGAGCGAGGAAATTGTAAATAAAAGAGGAAAAGTCAACTCGCCAGTATGGCAGTTGTTTGGATATTATAACTAGGGCTGAAATGATTCCTCGAGCAACTCGATTACAAAAATTGTTTGAGGCAAATTCCTTTGCTTCGAAGCCTCTTTTATTTAATTTTAAAGCTCCATTCACGTTATTGTGCAATTATTTTGTGTGTGCGCACGCGTGAGCACGTGTGTGTGTGACAACGCACTTATGTATAAGCGGAAGGAGACACGAGGAGTTAGCAGTCTTTTGATTTGAGGGCGCGTGCGGGAAAGGGAAAAAACAAACAGGAGAAAACGACAGAAAATGTCCAAGTTTTGGGACACTATCAGAGCGTCTGTTTTAAGCAGCAGGAAACATTTCTTCAAAGCGCAGGGCAAGCCTCAATTCTGAGCATGTTGATACCTTTTTTCATTGCGGTCACATGCTCCTTTAAAGACTTTTAAAGCGGCGCACAGAGAGAGAGAGAGAGAGAGAGAGAGAGAGAGAGAGAGACTTTTATATTCTGATTAATATATATGTATATGCTTAAAGCACTCGGTGTGAAACCATGCATGGCCTCTAGGTCCAAGTTCCTGTCCATGTTTTTTGCCTCTTAAATACCACAAAGCATTCCGAATTAGACAGTAAAGGTTTGTTAAGGCTGATCTATAGATTTTGAATCTTTTAGTACTGAAAGTTAAGTTGCATGACTTAAAGGCAGTGTTTTTGTATTATTATTACTATTTAATTTAATGTATGCTTTAGTTTTGATACTTTAAAAAAGTAACTTGAAAATAATTTGTTTTTTTGTTTTTGCATCTCAGAAAATGGGTTCATTTAAAACCCAGAATGTTTGGCACTTAAATGTACTTAATTCTTCTCAGTCAACTTTGTCATTGTTCACATTACAAGTACAGACAGAGAAACAACGGGTATGTGGCTAAATGTTTATTTTTGATAGAAAATATTGCTGTATGTATTGCATACTGTGCATTTAAAAAATAAAAGTTCATTTTTCTTAAAAAAAAAAAAAAGGAAACCAATTAGTTATTCATTTTAAGAGAGCCATCTTATTTTCTCTTGTATGTTTAATAATCGCTCTTTAATTAAGGAAAACTACTTTTTATCTGATTACTCGATTAATCGCTGAAATTTTTGGTAGAATACGCGATTACTAAAATATTCGATAGCTACAGCCCTAATTATAAGTCTACAAAAATATACTTGAATAGTTCGACTTCAAGTATGATTAGAGTAAGAATAAATTGAGTTACTTTTTCATATTTCTGCAGGTTTTATATTTCAAACAATGTTACTGTAGTGTATCAGGTTTGTGTTTCATATTACAGATGTATCTCAGTCTACCTCAGTTTTATTTATGTTCACAAAACACTGCACATATTTTAAAACACTTTATTCCCCAGAAGGTGAACAGCTAGTGAACTTCCTATCACTAAACTTACACTAAATTCTCAGTTTATATTTAACACTTTGCACTATTTTATTACACTTTATTAAAGATTTCTTACATTTCCTTTCATTTTGCACCTTAAATGTTAAGAGATAATTGTTAAGTGCTCATTGTGACTTTAGACTTATGTTTACATTTGAATTTTCCTGGTTGTTGACATTTCTGTCTTAAGAACTGAGGGGAGTATGATCAGAGGAAGGTTAAGTTTAAAATAAAAATGTTTAAATGTAATATATTTTTCTCCTGGTCCTTATTTTAAACAGGTCATAAAAAAGTTCAATAATTATCGATATCGACCGATATGAAACACTGATATCGTGATACAGTTTTCGGCCATATCGCCCGGCCCTAGTTAGGAGTCAAACTCTCTAACCTTTAGGCCACGAAATCCATTTTGTATTTTACAAAAGAATAAAATCAGTCCCTAAAAGATTTTTAGCCTTTTTTTTTTTTGAGTTCTTAGTGATTGATTTTCTGAAAACTGACACGAGAGAAAAGAAAGGAGAGAAAAGAAAGGAGAGAAAGAAAGAAAAATTATTACCGAGTTTCTATACTGATTTTTAACTGATCATTTGAACTGGACAAAAAAAGAGAGAGAGAGAGAGAGAGAAAGAGAAAGAAAGAAAGAAAGAAAGAAAGAAAGAAAGAAAGAAAGAAAGAAAGAAAGAAAGAAAGAAAGAAAGAAAGAAGAGTAAGAAAAGAAGAGAAATTATTAGAGTTTCTATAGCTGTTAACTGATCATTTGAATTGGAGAGAAAGGAGAGAAAGAAAGGGAAAGAAAAAGAAAGAAAGAAAGAAAGAAAGAAAGAAAGAAACGAAAGAACAAAAGAGTGAAGAAAAAAAACAAAGAAAGAACAACCGAATGGCAGAAAGAAAGAAGGAAAGGAAAGGATAGGACCAAGCAAATGAAGTTCACAATGAAGACCAAGCAGCGCTGCAGTAATAGCAAGCGTAGTGATAAATCCTGTACTGTGTGTGAGAATAGTTCAAATCAGGCCTCTAGAGTTCCCTCAATCATTCCTGTTGGATTTCAGTGTGATTGCAGCCCTATAACAAAAGGCAGCAACAG
Organism: Tachysurus fulvidraco; assembly: GCF_022655615.1. Taxonomy (NCBI): domain Eukaryota; kingdom Metazoa; phylum Chordata; class Actinopteri; order Siluriformes; family Bagridae; genus Tachysurus; species Tachysurus fulvidraco. The sequence continues at coordinate 18,291,080 of NC_062538.1, forward strand.
CTTCAAAAAGGTAAAAGGAAAAAAAAAAAAAAAAAAGGAATAGGTTCTAGACATGCCCAGATATACTGCATGATGTCTGATCTCGGTGTTTATTGCAACTCTCTTCCACCTGGCTGGAATTTAATTCTGTTCCAGTATCCGATGCTGTCATTTTGTCCATTGGCTAGGATATGTGAGGCTGTGAGAATGTTGTTGCTGCTGGTTGGAAGTAAATCTGAACTACATTTAGTGTGCTGGACTCTCTGGAAGTGATACGCAAAGCATTGACAGCACATACCTCCACCACTCCATCACAGTTGGAACACATGCACCGTAAAGCCAGATGCCAAGACGTGACAAAGCTCGTGTGTGAGTAAGAAGAAAAGGAAGGGGGGAAAAAACAAAACAAAAAAAAAGTAATTGTTCCATTATGATGTGTCAGTTCATTGCTGGCTGGTTTGGGTTCAACAATAGATGCTTGTATCATCAATCATCTGGCAACCCGGAGGAGACGGAGAGGAGCTGAACTAGTGGTGTGTGATGATCTGAATACAGACTGTTGATGCTCATATTTATACCATCGGTTCTGGACTGTACTGATCCTCTTGTCTGTCTGGGAAAATTTCATTTTTCGGCTCTTTCCAATCTGCCTATTCGTGGGGGTCTTTACGGTATCTCTAGTACTTATTATAGTTCGATACTTTCCTACAGTTTAGAGCCGTTATGGGAGCCGAAACTATATACATCAGAGCAGGCGGCATATATGAACACTCGAATTTATACCAGAATTTTGGACTATAAAAGACTAGGTGTTTTTTTTTTGTTTGTTTGTTTATTTTACAGCAAATCATTATAGTACATATTATAGTTTTTTGGTAATATGCCTATTTATTAGTGTTTTTATGTAATCCTGCTTCTCTGATTAGTTTGTGCAGTTTACCAATTTATTCTTGTTAAAGCGGCTAGGAATCAAGAAACTACGTATATCAAAGAAGTCACTATGTATAATACTAGAACTCGGTATTGGACAAACTACAACTTTGTTGCCCAGGTCTCTTTATAATATTTCTACCATATTTTATGGATTTAAAAACTTCTTTTTTTTTTTTTTTTTAAATTCAAGCAGGCATTATTTACACTGCATAACAAAAAAAAATTATTACGGTAAGCATGTTACTTCAGTTATTTCAAGATGAGGAACTACGCACAGAAACGCAGCGTTGTTGTTCGAGCCAAATTTATGATATATATTTTTCTGGACTATAAACGCTCTAGTTTTTATTGGATATATTGTATATTAAATCGAGACGTTTATATCGCAAGATTCGATAACCATCTCTGTTTTTGTAGTCTAGCTGCGATTTCTGATTCCTAAGTCAAACAGCAGATGTGTAAAGTTTACCGTATTCATGTCAGGTACACCATTGCAAGCTTTCACAGTAAACGCTGATGTGTAATGACCTTCGATCTGAGGATGTCTTTAAAGAAAATTTCAGTCTAACGGGAGTATTAAAGGTATAAATCACTGCTAATATGAAAAGTCGAAAAAACAAGGAAAAAAAGTCATCAACCTCAGATATTTTAACGGAAGCGACAGCGCGGTTTCGTTAGCTAATTAGCATTTTTGTTTGTTTCTTTGTTTGTTTATCTGTTGGTTTGATTTGCGTGTGAATTTATTCGAAAACCAGAAAAGCTGAAAAGTTTTCAGAGAACTGTCTAATGCACTATGTGAAATGCAAATGGGATGGGGTTTGGACATAAAAGTGGGGGGAAAAAAATAAAAATAGAAAAATTAAAGCTTGAAGAAAAACGGTTAAACGTAGCATGCCGACAGAAACTCAAGGACAGCTCACACAGGCAGGATTGCAGATAAATCTAAAGCACTTACAACAGTAGAAGCCCATTTAATTGAGTGCAAAATCCACTCCTTTGTTTCTGTACGAACACTGAGGCTCATCAGAGCCTGACAGAGCAGAAGCTTGACAAATATGACTCGGAGCTGAGAAGCGCAAACAAAAGGCCAGAGCTGTAAAACATCTGCGGGTCAAAATTCGGATGACGTTATAAGCGATAGAAAATAAATAGCCTTGTATATGTTACGGTTTCTTCCGTAGCAAAACGAAAGCGTGAATCGGATTAAGGCAGGTCACGGTGGCGTCGTGAGCAGCTTTATTAACTGCGGTCACGAGAAATAAATTGTATTAATAAAAGAAGCAAACGCGCTCGAAGCAGCCGAGCCCCGTCGATATTGTTCTTGCTGGATGACACTGCACTGGTAATAAAGGTGAATCTCTGGTGCTGGCCAGTGCATGATGGGTAGTTAATCGTCACAAGGCTAGGATTAGCATAAACAGACAGGGAAGGAAAAAAAAAAAAAAAAAAAAGAGAGAGAGAGAGAGAGAAAATTAGTAGCAAATGCATTCTGATTCAAAAGCAACAGATTCATATCTCAATCTCAACTACTCGAACTAACCAAGGAACAAAATGTGACCATTGATTTCACACAAAAAAGGCAGAAGCAGTAGACAAAAAAAAAAGTGTCATGCTGTGTATAAAGAAACCTTCGTCTATTATGAAGAGGAAATCTCACAAAATAGTAATTTCCTGCAAAAAGGTCAAATCTGGTTAAGTGAAGAACTCCGGCACGGTGCCTCATTTTTTGGGGAAAAACCCAATTAATTTTCGCTCCATTTTTAACCAGCACTAATGTGGTCTTTCATTTTTATTCCAAAAAAAAAAAAAAAAAGATGAACCGCTCCAGGAAGCAAGTGTGAAAGCTCGTGTGTGACACACTTCCTCGGTCTCTGCTGATCTACAAACACTGGAGCCTTCGTTCAGTCTTTTTAGCTCAGGGCAAACTTAAATAAGTCATGGTAATGTGATGCAACAGGCAACAATCTGAGAACCGGACGAGGGAGGATGCGTGCTGTCAGGGAGCACGGTGATGCAAGAAATGATCCAGAAGCATAAGCTTGGAAATTAGAAATTATCACTGACTCTACTTATCATGAATATGCAAAAAAAAAAAAAATACTACTAATAAAAAATAGCCAGACTTGACTAATATATTCTTTATGCCTGATGCGAAGAACACGGTATTTAAAATCTTGGCCAGCAATTACTTTTTGTTTGCACTATTGGGTTGGCGTTCAAGCCTCAGCACCACAAAGCTGCCACTGTAGGGCCCTTAAACCCACAGCACAACTGCCCCGTGCTCGGAATTAAACATCCCAAAGATGGGATATGCAAAGAAATGAATTCCACTGTGCTGTAATATATTTGTGGCAACACCTTCTCCCAAAGTGTAACAAAACCATGTCCCCAGTCACAATCAACTTTCACCTACCTTGCATCATCCTTCATCTCGACTTTTATACGCTCTCTGAACTGCTTATTAAAAATGTAACGGCGCAAAATCCATTAAAATCAGCAACCCGTAATGCAAATGTAATCCTTTACCAAGGATTGGCCCGAGATCTTAATTGCTATTTATCCTTCTTTGTAATAAATATTTATCTTAATGAGAGTGAACCAATTTAACCAGTCACCGCCGATTATTTTCAACGTTCGTGAGAAAGAGCAATTATTCAGATTCTGCCACCACCAGAGGGGTTATAATCAAGCAGCACATAATTAGGAACCTGATAATTATACTCATTATTGGGCTCGCTTTACTTCTGACTCCCGTAGCTTCTGTTGGACCCTCGAGTCAAATGCAAAACCTGTCATTCTGTGGTTCAAGAGTTCTGGTCGGCGATGGAATATTCCTAGGAGGTTAAAAATCACTGGGAAGAATCAATGATGTAGTCCGTCGGCTCGGGCGCTTGATGATGTTTTACTCTTTGATGCCATGCACAGACATCGGTGTTGGGGGCAGTCGTGGCCTAATGATTAGAGATTCTGACTCCTAACCCGGAGGTTGTGGGTTCGAGTCTCGGGCCGGCCACGACTGAGGTGCCCTCGACCAAGGCACAAAACCCTCCCCCAACTGCTCCCCGAGGCACGGCAGCATAAATGGCTGCCCACTGCTCGGGGTGTGTGTTCACGGTGTGTGTGCACTCTGGATGGGTTAAATGCAGAGAACGAATTCTGAGCATGGGTCACCGTACTTAGCCGTAAGTCACGTCACTTTCACTTTAGTCAACAACTAACTCCAAATAATTGCAGTAACGTGATGGAAAGAAACTTCTTCTGGCTCAGGTTTTTAAATGGACAGTTGATCAGTGCATCGCAGTACCTCCAGAAAAGGACGCAAAATCGAGGAAGCGCCGATATATTCGAAGAAGCTTGCAAATTTTCCTAAACGAATTCCAGCAGATTTGGGCCGAGTCAAATACAACTTTCGTAGAAAACGATTACGTGTGTGTCTACGCTTTGGAGAACTTCGAATGAAGAATACTTTTTTGCCATTTCCATTCCAAGTAGTTTTCCATTGAAGAAGAAAAAAGAAAGAAAGAAAAGAAAAAAGAAAACGAAGCTGAACAAGCTGCATCACAAATTTTGGGATGGGGAGAGAGAGAAAAAAAAAAGCTGCAGCAAAATCAATTTTTGGTTGAAAAGCAAACTTCAAGAAATCCTAGAGGGAGTTCCATCAGCTTTTTCAATCCAATTCGATTTTCTTTGTAGAGCACTTGACAATGGAAAGGTAAAAGACATCAGAAAAAAGCGTTTTGAGGTACAAAACGGAAGCCGTCCTGTTCTGTGACACCGCAGGATTATTAGTTCTTTACAGGGTGTTAATTAGACCAATGTTTCTCAAGTTGGGGTGTTGGAACATCTAGGTATAGGTGGTGATTCCCCAAAGGTTCAGGACTACTTCTGCACATTTAAATAAGCATGTTCCTTGGATGCAGGAATTTGAATTAAGGCGCTGTACTTACGATCAGTGGTGTACTCTGTTGGGGGCACTTGTGCTGCAACCGCTTCCTCGGGCTTGGGGGTGATGGCCATGTTCCCATTCTTCTCCTGCTTTGCTTTGCGAACTAGTGCGGCCAAAGGATGGTCTGGGTCCATGACCTGTAAAGGCTGGAGTGCAAAAAGAATACACTTTCAAAACCCAGCTAACTGCCTCCACATCCTCCACCACCACCACCACCACCACCGTATATCACAAAGAAGGGTTGATTCATTTTTTTTAATGAGCCCTGATGAACTAATGTGCAGATCTTGGAAGTCTCAGCTGTGTGATACATGCGATGTACAGTATATACTGATTGCGTTCTGATTGCTAAGTTGTAGTCGTTGTTTGTTGGGGGAGGGGGTACACAAAAACTATTGGCAAAATTAGAAGCACAGGATTCTTCTTGTAATCTCCCGCCAATGAAGGTTCAAATCTACAGAAAACCTGCAGGCATTTTTTTTTTTTTTTTTTTTGGGGGGGGGGGGGGGGGGGGGGAGAGAGACGGTGTTTGATTTTGTGTTAATTTCTGTAAGAAAAGGAGTCTCGAGCAATTGTGCTTCATGTTTTTGTGTGCGTTTGGTCAACTGACATATGACCTGAACCTTACTCGGTATGCTGCGACATGGCGAACGTACAAAGATAAAACCGTACAATAATAACGATGATATAATGCCCTAATGTACAGCCTACAAGTTCATTTCCTCCAGCAACACGAGTTCCTAACAAATGCATGTCTGATTATCAGCGGCCTACAGCTTGATTATAAAGCCCTGCTTTCCTGGGAGCTGAAACACAGCAGGAATACAGAACAGAACGACGCCCGTAAGACCTATAAACTTCTCAAGCAACAGAATATCAGCATATTTGCTAAGCTAGAAGGCGATTGGTTTTTTTTTGCTTAAGAACGTGGTGCAACTGTCTGTAGCAAGTGACGCGATTTGTTTCACGCCTACGCTCACTCCGGTTTCCACCCCTAGGCCAAAGATATATGCTGTAGGAGGATTAGTTATCATCTCCGACTTGTCTGTAGTGTGTGAATGGGTGTGTGAGACATCTTGTTTGTTGCAATCAGGATGCACTCTGCCTGGTACCCAGAGTCCATTGGGACCGGTTCCAGGTTCCCATGGGATGGGATGGGATGGATGGACGGAGGGACGGATGCATGAACAGATAGATGGATGGATGGATAAAGGAAGGAAGGAAGGAAGGAAGGAAGGAAGGAAGGAAGGAAGGAAGGAAGGAAGGAAGGAAGGAAGGATGGATAAAGGAAGGAAGGATGGAAGAAAGAATGGATTGATAAAGGAAGGAAGGAAGGATGGATGGATAAAGGAAGGAAGGAAGGATGGATGGATGGATAAAGGAAGGAAGGAAGGAAGGATAAAGGAAGGAAGGAAGGATGGATGGATAAAGGAAGGAAGGATGGATGGATAAAGGAAGGAAGGAAGGATGGATGGAAGGAAGGATAGATGGATAAAGGAAGGAAGGAAGGATGGAAGGAAGGATGGATGGATAAAGGAAGGAAGGAAGGATGGATAAAGGAAGGAAAGAAGGAAGGATGGATGGATGGATGGATGGATAAAGGAAGGAAGGAAAAAAGGATGGATGGATGGATAAAGGAAGGAAGGAAAAAAGGATGGATGGATAAAGGAAGGAAGGATGGATGGATGGATAAAGGAAGGAAGGAAGGATGGATGGATAAAGGAAGGAAGGAAGGATGGATGGATAAAGGAAGGAAGGAAGGAAGGATGGATGGATAAAGGAAGGAAGGAAGGAAGGATGGATGGATAAAGGAAGGAAGGAAGGATGGATGGATAAAGGAAGGAAGGAAGGAAGGATGGATGGATGGATGGATGGATGGATGGATGGATAAAGGAAGGATGGATGGATGGATAAAGGAAGGAAGGAAGGAAGGAAGGAAGGAAGGAAGGAAGGATGGATGGATAAAGGAAGGAAGGAAGGATGGATAAAGGAAGGAAGGAAGGAAGGATGGATGGATGGATGTTACCCACTTTGTAGCCTTGAACATGCTAGAGCTGAGCTAGGTGAAACTTGCCTTCACACAGAGACGAAGCGAAACCAAGCAACAGCTACTTACTTAGACATGAGAAGTTTAAATATGACAGAAATATCCACCTTGAACAAAGGGGATTAAAGCTTGAACCTGTAGAAATTTGAAAGCAAACCACCTAAAAATCGCACCATATAGCTACAAGGCATTCTGGGGTCTCGACCACGTCCATGTTGGATCTCTAATTTAAAAATCACAGAACTTTTATTTTGAGGAGCCAACATTCTGTAAGCTCATCCTGGGCTGTTATCCCTTATGTTTGAGATTAAGCATGGTTGTAAAAATACAGCCATGTCTCTCTGTCACAACAGCGCAGCTTAACGAAAAAAAAAAAAGACAGACAGACAGACAGACAGACAGACAGAATCGAGAACGTTTTCAAAATCAAAGCATACAGAATAACTGTGCGACTTCGACAATGAATTGATTGACAATACAGATTTTTTTCCCCCTCTATTCAGACAAAAGAAACGTCTGGTCTGGAAATGAGTGTAATCACTGTTAGGGGAAATCATAGCAAGTATTTTCAAGGGTTGTCTTAATTTAAAATAAGCATTGCTTTGAGCGCTGCGTTCTCAAAATTATATAATCGCCGTGTCTTTAAAAAAAAAAAAGAGAGAGAGAAAACTTCACAAGTGTGATCAAAAGTCATTTAAATTATGACAGGAACCCTGAGAAGACTTCGTCTTATTTATCGCTTGTATAGATCTTTCGTTTCTACTGTCTTTTTAAATGCCTCCTTGCGACACAGAGCACAAAACACACGGGAAATATTAAATCAGGTAATTGAGTTGCTGTCATATAAAACTAATAGGAAAAAATAAAATAAAAAATAAATAAACAGTCAAAGCACTTTGATGCCAGATGCCTTCATAGCAGGCCCAATTATGTCAGGAAATGTGAATCTTAACATGTATTCGCAATTGATTCTACAGCGGGTGGCTTATGAATGCTGAAACCGAGGCAGGATTAAATATTAGGACACGAACATGAATGCGCTCCCTGAATGGGTGCATTAACTCCTATCTTTTGAAAGCATCTATACGGCCCATTATCATGTCTTGTATAATTTCTAAAACACTCCGTCGTGGCGGGATGTGTAAACAGTGGTTAGAGCAAAAACAGGTAAAAATTATTCGTTTGGTTATGAACTATTCACAGCCTCCAAGTATTCGACTAAAATTTGGGAACGTTTCATAACATTTGTAAAAAAAAAATAAAAAAAAAAATCCTTTGCTTGGTCATCTGACATATCTGACATACCTGACGTACATTTGATATATTTATATAGAAAATTATCTTTACATGATATCGATTAGCTATTAGCTGTAATTGTCCCCACCTCTTCCTCTTACAACACCATGGCAACCAACAAAACTTGGACTGACAAAACTACTGCCTAACAATAGGGGGAAGAAGCCCTTACCACCACCGGGAAGACCATAACACAAAATATACCCCAGGGCACAAGTGTTACCAGTAGGTGTCCCTTTTTTCTTACTCAACCAACTGGAATACCGTCGCTAGACCGCTGGACTACTCTATGAGAGCTACCACCCCCCCAAAAAAAAAGACACCCACAAGTGGTGCATGACCCAGCTGGAGTTGTACCTTCATTATTTCCTCTAGACGGGAGTTCTTCTTGGTTGCAAACAAGCTGGGATGGAGATAATTGCCATCGCAGTCATCGTCGTCATCATCGTCGTCGTCGGAATTTCCTGATTTGGAATCTGCATGTTTTTGAAATATGCAATTTTGCAAATACACTGAATTTAGTGACTATTATGTTTTTAGTATTAGTGCAGTGGGATTTTGCTGGAACTTGCCCCGAGTCTGGTCCTGTTTGCTTTCAGAGGTGGGTGTGTATCGTCCCTCCTTCATGGCTCGTAGAACGTGTTTGTAGTAGGGGTTTAGGTAATGGTCGAAGCGCAGGAAGTCGAACTGCGAGTTCCCGGCTTGCTTCGCCTTCAGCACGATCTCAAACTGGGCCCCTTGCTTGCACACAAAGTTAGCAGTACGCTCGATGATGGCGTGGGTCTTAATGGTCGCAGGCTGAAAGAAAACATCGGGTCAGAAACGACAGTGAGGGGAAACGGAATCAATTGGCATCATTGCATAGATTTAATACATCAGAACTTGATGTATGTGTGTTTAATGGTTTATGGGTCAAAATAAGTCTTTGAAAACCGATCCATAATGCAAAGAAAAAATATTTATTCTAATCTCCGATGGCAAGATATTTTTTCTTTTAGAAATTCTAAATCTTTCATATAAAAAAACAAAAAAAAACAAAACAAACAATACAAGAACCACTTGACCCCATATGGACTGAAACAAACAGACAACAAACAAACAAAAATGAAGGTGTATTCAAATCAACCCACAGTTCAGTCAACCACAAAAAAAAAAAGAAAGAAAGGAAAGGTTATTTTATTGCTTTTCAATCCTGGCAGTCTAAAAGAGACAAATTCAGTTCCGTAGCAAATAACCTTGAATTACAAAGGTGAAGAGCAACCTGTTTCGTCATGCAAAGAAAGAACCATTCTTCCTGGTGTTTGTTGTGCCGAGGCTGACACGAAAAATAAAGAGGGTGAAGAGAGGACAGCGGATTAATAATTCAGCAGAGCTGTTCAAAGGACTGGCTGACTGGCTTAAAACTAATTGGGAGTTTCGAGCTAGAGCGACTGAAGGTTTTGTTGTGGTACTCATCAGGGTTGCATTAGTAGGCGGCGTGAGAAAAATACACGGGGTCTGGTTGTTAGGCTCTGGGGTTTTTTTTGATAGGATCAATGACTGAAAATGTGAGAGAGTGATTAGGACATCTGTGCTTGAAGTCCCCGTGGCTTGAGAGCTCCGATTAAAAAGGAAAATGTGTCCGCCTACGAGAAATCTGGCTGATTTCACATTCGAGATATACCACACCCCAAGTGGATCTAAATAAACTCGATGGTGACCTTATGGAAAATTGCTGAAGCGAAGAGTTTAATGAGAAACTTTCATGACGGATTAGTGACTCCTGCCTGCACAGACACCGGGCTGGTTTGACATCTGAGAGCTTTTGGAATTATGCTGTACTAATGTGAGCCTACATGTGCCTGGGAGTCCAAGATGGCAACATGGGCATTGCTCTCTGGATGGGATGTATGGCTCTCCCCTTTCCCCTGTCAATCACAAAAAAAAAAAAAAAAAAAAAAAAAAAAAAACACTAGCCAATCGTGCAAGTCTGTGAGCTGAGCTATGCAGAAAAGGGCAGGTACAGAGCGCTCTGCTCTGACTGTGTTCCAGTGCGGTCAGGTTAGAGTTACGTGTCCCAAAAGAAGCAATTCATAACCTTCAACCTCCCGTTGTGGATGCTGGCTGGTGGTTGATGAGTGCAACCTGGTAGAGGCTAAAGGCGGAATGACTCGTTAAAACGAGTCCGGTCGTTTTCTATATCTCGTGGATATACAATCGTATTCTTGCTTACTTCCAAAAAGCTTCTGAGAAACACAGATTTGTGCTTTCAGGGGCACTAGAAGGAACGCATTATCGTCTCAAATCACATATATACAGACAGTCATCCTCAGAACTCGTGTTGTTCCCAAGGACCCCGCTGAGCTGAAAGCGACCTGTCGTCTGCATCCTGTCCGCGTAAATGGAATGTTTCACTCTCGTTCCATTCTCTCCGTGCTAAGCCACGTCAAACACGGCAACTCCGAAAGGTCATCAAAACCTCTTCGGACACTAAACTTCTCTGCATGACGAATTTGCACCGTGCAGCTTGAGCCGAGCGTCCGTGAGAAACGGCTTACGCTTCTTCGTTTCGTGAGGTCTTCAGACGCCCGAGTACAATTTTCCAGTCGCTCGCGTCACTTTGACTTTAAAAGATTTTACATTTTTTAAATGTAAATGGACTGGCAAAATATCAAGGCTTTAAGTGGAATGGTATAGTTTTGAAATTTTGCCAAGGAATTTACATTTCTACATTTTTTTTTGCAGACTGCATGAAAGCTTAAACGTGATATTTTAAGTGGACGTGATTCGAGCTGTGCAGTACAGCTTCGGGTTCTGTCTGTAATTTCGGAGCTCTTTAAATTCACCAGATGGACGATTACCCACATAACATTCAACGGAGTGCAAAAGTTTGCATCCCACTTAGCAGGTAGATGTAAAAATGTAGAAAGGTCCCTATACTTTAAAAGGTTCCCCATAAACAGATTACACGCTTGCGGTAAAATTTCATCATAGCACTTTTTTATTTTAGTTTTATCTTCGTTTGCGCAAAAGTTTGAACCCATGCTGACATGCTCCAGTTCATTTATTTGAACGCTCTTTCTCAGAGTGCCTTAAAACACTCATTAGATGTTTACTGGAAATCTTATTTATGCATGAAAAGTTCAAACGCACTTAAACTCTTGAACAGTTTTGCTCTGCTTTGGGAGCAGAAGGATCAGGAAAAAAAGGGCTTTTACGAGTTCCCCAAAATAAAAAATATTCACCATTTGGAGAGCTGTGGAAGAATATTAAAAGATATGATAACATTTATGGTCCTTAAAGAAGGCCCAAGAGATTCCTATAAGTGCAAAGCAAACAGCAAGAGATGTTTTTTTGAGTAGCAAATGGGAAAAAACAAAATCCATTTAAATGACATTAATCTGATTAATATTATACTAAAATCTGTGATAATGAAGCATCTGGTCTAATTCACAGCAGGTCCCTGCGTGTTAAAACGTATTAATCTTATTCATTAAAACTGAAATCTGTAATCATTACAACTATTAAAACTGAAGCTGTAAACAGATTTTTCTTTAAATCAGATGTTATACTTTTAAAAATGTATTTTTCCCCACTTAAGTCTGGGGCAATTGGATGTCTGCTGTTGGTGATCGTCACAAACAAAGAACCAGAACCCGGTAAGCTTGGAAAAACTTGGAAGTGGATTTAAGACCATCCCGATATTAAAAAAAGATCATTTCATTTCTGATTATTAATGAATTTCTCCGGTTTTGTTTGGTAAAAACCTCGTATATGTTTTCATGCGATCTAAACTGGCCTCCTCTGAAACAGGAAGCAAAAAAAAATTATTATTTTTTATAAAAGTTTGGACACCCCTGACTTTATATATAGCAGCTAAAAGAATCAGTATAAAAAAAAAAAGTCACATGTTACTGTGGTGTGCTCCTGGTATGTACTGTAGTGGTAGTAAATGTGCTTCAAGGAAAGACAACGTGATGTAGGAACATGGTCATGGGCTCACGTTGTCTTCAAGGAAAGACAACGTGATGTAGGAACATGGTCATGGGCTCCTGAGGCTCAAGTGAAAATTAGCCCTTCAGGTGCAGTCCTACAGAAGAGCTGAAAAAGTTCATGCTGGCTTTTACAGAAAGGTGTCAAAACACAAGGTGCGTCACAGCTTGCTTTGGACAAGGAGCGAGGACTTCGTTTTGGCGAGCGCTGAGTAAAAACCGATTCACTTCACCTTTATGTGATATTAGTGAGCAGGTCGGCTCAGATCGGCTGCTCTACCTGATTTAAAATAATAATAATAATAATAATAATAATAATTGTGTCCGTATTTCTGTATCCAACTTCTGAAAATTTGTATTTTAATAATATAATCTATAATAGAAATATTTAGTAACATATTATATAAATATGATATATATTATATAGTAATACACTTTATAAGTATGATATTTTCTGATCTACTTAAAGTTAACATTTCCTTCACCAGTGCCTTCATTTTATCCTTTTGTTTTGTTCTTTTCTCTACTATCGACTTTTTTTTCTCTATGTGTTCAAGGACGGTCGTAAAAATCTTTGCGCTGCGTGTCGTACTCTGCACGATTGTGCGTGTCGCCGAATAAAATTCGAAATTGGAAAAATAAAGCTTTTTTTTTTTTAAATAATATACATTACGGAATTAGAATTAAAGCATTGAAAATGATGAACAAAGCATGCTGGGCTTGCAGCACACTGTATAACTGCTGCTTCTCTCTAAATGATGATGTTAAGAGTTACTATTCAGGCCTTGCGGCTCCTCAAAATCTTGTTGTTAAATCTTACCAGCTCTACGTCGGAGGGTATGATCAATCCGGGGGGGGCTACGAACGGCTCTTCGCCGCCTTCTTCCTGAGGATCGGACTCTGAAGGGATGAGAAGATATGGAGTTGTGAGAGGGAGAAAATAAGAGAAAGAGAATTGAAAGGGCAAGATGCCTGAAGCACTAGAGCCACTTGAAGTTTCACTCTTAATTACTGTCAGTTCTATCAGATGTGCTTCTTCTTTTCAGCTTGACAGGGCTGACCGTGACGCCGCACGAACAATTAGTCTACCGTAGGGTCTTTTTTTGAATGCTGAGAGAAGAGGGTTTTTTTTTTTTTTTTTAAACCAAAACAGTGTCCTGTTTTATTAATCTGATTTAAGAATCTGAATCCCAAAAAGTTTTCCTGCGAGTAGTGTAAGGTAAAAAAAAAAAATCCTTATCTTTCTTTCGGCTCACATCGGAGACACTGCGAGTCGATTCCGTAAAAGAGTCGATACTGATTCCTGAATGTTAGCTGCTTCCTAAATCGCATTTTTATGCGTTATGCACCATTGTGTAGTAAAACAGTTTGAGTAGAGCGTTCACACTGAAATCTACAAGAAGTGCACTTTAGGTACCTGGATAATGCGAAGTGTGGAATGCTGGACACGTCATGTTCTCAACACACACTTTACTTGATATTTACATTTCCAGCTTTTGTCAGACGTCCTTATCCAGAGCGACTTACATTATCTTATGTTATACAACTGAGCGATTGAGGGGCCCTGCAGTGGCAACTTGGTGGACCTGGGATTCGAACCAATGACCTTCCGATCAGTAGTCGAACACCTTAACCATTGAGCTAGCACATCCCCAGCTACAGCTACAACGTAAGTGCACAGATCACGGTCAGTCAAGCCTCGAGTCGATTCCAAATGCTGAAAATGATCCACAAACGTGGCAAACAAGTTTCATTTTGGATTTCTCTCAGTATTATTCGTTTAAGTCTCCGATTAATCGAGGTAGCGATTCAGCTCACTGGTCGTTTGGTTACTTTAAGCCTAGTTAAGAGTTCAGTAGTAACTCAGAAGCAGTATTTTAATCTATGGCTGAATTTTTTATGCTGGAAAATATTGCTTCTACCTACAAGCTACTAAACAAAACTTTAACTCTTTAAGGTCATTAACTACAATCCAATATTACTGACATTCTCAGCTGAACTGCTGCATTTCAGGCTCTGATTTGTTCAGCTTCGTCCAGTAAAATGCCTGAATGTAATCCGATATCCACCGTCTATCTCCATATAAAATACCAATTTAATACATCTTGCGATTTCTAACACACTGAATTCGAGCGAAAACAAAGTAAGGCTATGTTTGGAATGCTAGAAATACGTGCAAAAAAATTAGAAAAAAATAACTAAACATTTAACGAATTGAGAGATGGCCCAACTGCCTAGCCATCTGCTGAGGAACGTTCGTTTTACTGGCGAGGAACTGACTCGATCCGGCCAACATGTTCTTCTACATCAATAATTTAAGACGACAGAAAAGGAAGTGCTCGCTGCCACTCCTGCCAAATAATTGAGGAAAACCTCTATTTTGGATGGAAGAATAACGCCGGGTCCGTCGCTCTGCCGGTGTGACGACGACGCAGATGAATAGACCTGACCCTCAAACCTTTGCCAAGGCTTTCTTTTGGAAAATTAAAAGCCTGGTCATACTGGTTTATGAAGCAAAAAAAAAAAATGGATGCTTGGATTTCAAGAATACAACAAATGCTATGTCAAACAGAGCTTGTGTCGCTGGAAGGTGTTGGACGTAGAGTAAATCAAATGAATAAATTACACACAGTTGAGGACTATCGAATTTGAATAAATGTTAAAGCCGTGTTTCTTGATCCTGCTGATCCTAATGGAGTGTAAGGAAGGATACGAAGAAGGAGAAAATAAACCTGGGCATCGCTATTTATTCAACAAGCAGACCATTAGTGTGCTACAGCTCTGCATGCTGGTCTTGAGCAGTCTTTGCTGTTTAACTTGTGCCATTGAAATCCTCTGCGGATCTTTTTATTTATTTATTTATTTATTTATTTATTTATTTATTTATTTATTAAAACCTTGGGAAAATGACACCTCATTTGACTTCAGAGCGTTTGAATAATTCATCATCAAGGTCTGTGTATATGCATGGGCATATTTGCATGTTTTCAAGGGCCTGGTTACTGTTTATCTACTGAGAAATGACCTAAAGATTAGTTTGAAGAGTTCGTGCGAGGGCTTGGATGACTTGTTAAATGTTGTGTGCTGTTTGTGTACGTGTGCTTTAGGTGTTATGGACAGCAAAAATAAGAATATAAATAAAAAAAAGAAAAGTATTCTTTCAAGTTAAACAGTCATCCTGTGCTAATTTGTACTCCGTCCAGTTAAACGTTCTCTAAAACATATTTTGTTATGCAGCCAGAGGTTTATATGAGGATGTGATGGTTCAGTGGTTAAGGCTTTGGGTTACTGATCAGAAGGTCGGGGGGTTCAAGCCCACAAGCTGCTGAGACGTCAACGTTGGGTCCTTGAGCAAGGCGCTTAATCTCACCTGCTCCAGGGGCGCCGTACTGCGCTCTGACCCCAGGCTCATAATAACCTGGGATATACGACAGCTTAAAAGCATTTCACTGCTTGTCGTACTCTGTATGTGACAAGTTCTTTTTTTTGCCAAGTTTGATCTGCTTAATAATCGCTACTCTTCTCAGAAGCGGGATGCGTGTTCATTCCACCACGAGAGGATTAAAAAGGTCAGGCACTAACCTGGAACACAGTTGCCATACCCGTTCATCCCAGTGGTCTCGGTGGAGTTGAGGTCAGGGGTCTCTACAAGCCACTCATGTTCTTCTGCGCTAAACTTTGTCCTTTTACACCAAACTCTTCCATTTTTTTTTAATAAAAGCCTTTATTTTGTCACATGTTACATAACGGTGAAATTCTTTTTTCGCATATCCCAACTTTGGAGGTTGGGGTCAGAGCACAGGGTCAGCCATGATACAGCACACCTTTAGCAAAGAGGGTTAAGGGCCTCGATCAAGGGCCCAACAGTGGCAGCTTTGCAGTACTGGGGCTTGAACCCTGATCCTCCAACCAACAACCCAGAGCCTTATTTTGTAGTATAAATAGTGTAAGAAGTGTTAGGGATAGTGTTAGTAGTCATAAGAATGATGTAGTTTATTCAACTGAAAAAGTGTCGCAGCTTTGCTTATGTAGTGGAATAGGGGCGGGGCTACCAGGCGCTGCTGCTGGATGCAAAAACATTTTTCAAAGATAGCAGACGAAAGTCCGGTGGACTAGATTAATATTTATATTTACAGAATTTAGCAGACACTCACAGAGTGACTCACATTTTTATCTCAGTTTATACACCTCAGCAATTGAGGGTTAAGGGCCTTGCTCAGGGGCCCTGCAGTGGCAACTTGGTGGACCTGGGATTCGAACCAATGACCTTCCGATCAGTAGTGGAATACCTTAACCACCGAGCTACCACATCCCCCAAGACTAGATGACTTACAGGTGAATATATTAGTCTTTGTAATAGCCTTTGTTTGTGTTTTATTGTGTGTGTGTGTGTGTGTGTGTGTGTGTGTGTGTGTGTGTGTGTGTGTGTGTGTGTGTGTGTGCGTGTGCGTGTGTGCGTTTCCTCACCGTTGTCTTTGTCCTCTTCCTCAGTGGGCTGCGAGGGGTCATAGTAATCAGCACTGTAGCGGAAAGCCACTGCGTTGTAGGAACCTTCATCAGCCAAAGCCTCACTTAGCCTTTTATATTCCTCTTCTGCACAACATAGGAGAGCATGGGAGAAAAAAAAAAAAAAAACACCTGCGTTACATAAAACTCCGACATCAGTGCTGGAAATTCCAACAAATCATCTACATACGTAACTAAACGATGAGGTCGTTCTGTCAAACAGAGCTTAAGTTAAGCGTGTAGTGAGATGAGAATTCTGCAATTACGCACTTCAGTATTCACACCTCATGTTTATCCGGACTCAAGCTGTGCGTGTGCAGTGCAAGTGGCTCAGTTATCGCTACTGAGGCTTGGAAGTAAATGTCCTTCTGGTGTAAATATCGACTGGTGCAGGACGCAGCAATGACAAGTTCTGGACTATACAGTGCCCTAATGATATACTACGCAAATCCACTTGGCTTAATTAAAGTACTAACTGATAATAATAAAAATAAAAGCTGCTTTGTCCTTTAATAAACAGTTATATACTCTTTGATCCATGATGTCAAAATTATCTTCATAACCTTGTTGTTTCATTCTGGTCAGTTTTGTTTACATTAGTAAGGTAAGGTAAGGTAAGGTATGGTGAGGTAAGGTATGGTGAGGTGAGGTAAGGTATGGTGAGGTAAGGTATGGTGAGGTAAGGTATGGTGAGGTGAGGTAAGGTATGGTGAGGTAAGGTATGGTGAGGTGAGGTAAGGTATGGTGAGGTAAGGTATGGTGAGGTGAGGTAAGGTATGGTGAGGTACAATAAGGTAAGGTACGGTATGATAAGGTTAGGTAAGGTATGGTGAGGTGAGATAAGGTATGGTAAGGTGAGGTAAGGTATGGTGAGGTAAGGTATGGTATAAGATGGGATGGTATGGTTATGGTATGGTAAGCTACAATAAGCTAAGGTACGGTATAAGGTGAGGTAAGGTATGGTAAGGTGAGGTAAGGTAAGGTATGGTAAGGTACAATAAGGTATGGTAAGGTATGGTAAGGTATGGTAAGCTACTATAAGGTAAGGTATGGTATGGTAAGGTGAGGTAAGGTATGGTGAGGTAAGGTACGGTATGATAAGGCACTTTATTGACAAAGTATAAAACAATGAATGAATTCAAGTTAGAAGTAAAAAAATAAATAAATAAATAAATAAAAGATTACTAAGAATAAAGAGAGTACAATGTGAAAAGAAATCTACAGGATTTCACATAAGTGTAATGGTTAACTTGGTTATCTAAATGTATTATTGAGATGTTCTTTATTGCAGATGGGTTAAAAATATATTCCACATTTAAAAGTAACAAGGTGCACTATATTGCATGTCACAGCAAAGATTTTGTGTAGGGTAAATTGGCTTAGAGAGTAGTAGCTTAAAAGTTGTAGTCTTTGATCTGCAGGGGGTGAGGGGGTGATGGCAGCTACAGCTTTCCAAAAAAAAGCTGCACTTTAGTCTGTTTGCGTGCGACTTGATGGCTCTGTATCTTTTCCCAGATAGTAAGGGAACAAACATTAATCATAAAAACAGAATTGTGCAACAACTTGTGCTGGTATATAATGAGCGGTTGATTATAATAATGAAAAAAAAATTCTTGTTTTTTTTTTTAAATAGTACATTTGCATTTATCTGCCAAACCGTTTTTATTCATAATCGTGCACAGAAAAGCTTTTAGACCCGATCTAGCCTGTGATATGTGAATGCATCCAAAATGGTAAAAGCCATGCAGACTCTGTACCTTGCCTGGCCTCCTCTTCCAGTAGGTCAGTGTGCAAGGCCAGGTATCTCTCCTCATCGCACAGAGCTTCGATCCTCGCTTCTTCTTCAGAAAGCTGGTAGTTCTGATTCCACGAGTCTGCGTCGTACTCCGAAAGGTCATGTAAATGACCACGGCCGTCGTATCTGCAAAACAAACTGCTTGATTAGACGGGAAATCGGCCAAAGAAGTGCACACACAGAAGAAATACTCACCGCGTCGTGAGAGCCTGAAGGTAAAAGACTTTTAAAACCAAAACTATTTCTCTTACAAGGCAACTGCACAGTCCCTGGGAGGCAAAAGAAATAAGCATCGCTACTGCAACATTTTGGGTGTACAGGTACAGACGGAAAAAAAGGCTTTTTTTTTCCTACTATAGACGTACAATCCAATTCTTGACTAAGCATTTAAAAGTTTCAAAAGCCCTGGAGACAAACAAACAAAAAAAAAAAAAAAAAAAAAAAAGAGCAACTTTCTTCTTACCTTACACAGTTTCAAAAAAGCTTGTACCCTTGTACGTCACTCAACTTTTTTTTTAATGATATCTGACGTCATCATTCTTACTTCTATTGTAAAATGGTACATCCACACAAGCCCGAGCACATAAATACCTATCCGCAAGAACCCATATGGACGATTTTTTCCTGCGCTTGCTCCTCTATTCCACTTCTCAGTTCCAGTCTCTTCGTCGAAAGAGAGAAGTGGGCGGCGAGGTGGCAATTGGGGGCCTGGCAGGACCCCTTAGCCTTAATTGCTGAGAAAATAAGGTCTGGGTTACGTGATAGAGAGACACACACATACACATTGGAAACAGGGAACAGATCCACGTGTATTAAGGTGGCTTCTTGCGAAGACTTTTAGAGAACATGTACAAGAGTGTAGATGGGTTCAATGATAATGAAATAAAATTGACGAAAAAAAGTCACTGCTGTGATCTTATTTATTATAAGGTAACATTTTATGAGCACCACCTTAATACACAGACTGATTTGACAAAGTTGCAGTTACAGCAGAGGAATTTGCTTTGGCTTGAACTTAAATCCACTTCAACATCTGATATTTGGAAACTTTACAATTGAAAATAAATTGGACTTGTTCGTTCCCAAAAGTTTTGTACTTCGTTGCTAGATTGTGCCATTAACATGTCTCTTGCTACCTGTTAAGACACGGGTTCCCAACCTTTGTCCTGACGTACCTACCAGCGTCCTGCTTGTTTTAAGCGTTTTAGCGGCTACGCGTGACCGTAGGACGGCATTAATACAGACAACATCCCGTACAAAATGACACAGGCTATGAAACTCGACTTACCCTTTAAACTGCTATCTAGTTTTTGAAGCAAACCTGTAACAGAGGGTTGAGGGTCAACATACTCAACACTGACCTACATTCTAGCAGCTCGTTTTGAGACATATCTTCTAAAGTAGGTGTTTCTGTCTGGATTCAGACTGTCCAAAAATCAATCAATCAATCAATAAATAAAGCCAGACAACTAGAGCAAAGATACACTTTCTAGATCTGCAGACACATATTTCATTTAATTCCGATTGATTACTTCTTGTTGGATGTGTGGGGCAGCGTGATACCTGCCCCAACGTTCCTCAGTTACCGCTCGCTGTAGATACTCTATGGAGGACGAAACATGCAGGACAGATGAATACTCCAGGACGAGGAAGTGGAATCATCTTATCGGTGTTACAACGATATTAAACCTTTACAACGATCCTAAAATTTCGTTTTAGGTTAAAATGCATGAGTGAGATCAGTTACTCCAAAGCAAATTCCACATGCACTGAGATGCCCAGACTTCCCTCAAGTCAGATGTAATGACAACACAAAGTCCTGTTGAAAAATAACACACATCTGTAGACTCTAGGGATGTGTTGAGGGAGAGACTGTACATCTTTGTATCATAGTGTTAGCTAGAACACATCAACTAAACTGAAAGACTTTCTAACACGAATTTCGTCTCGCAGGACAGCATCTTCGGCTTTAAACAGTAATAACAACAACAACAACAAACAGGCCAAGTTATCTCGATCAGGTTGTTTATTTATATTCTGACGCATGTCACTTCAACCGGAGGCCCACAGCTGCAAAAAGCAAGATCCGAGAGTCTTCGGAAGACATTTAAAGTAGGGAGTTTAAAGTAAGATTTCCCTTTTAAGGTTTGTTTAACCGACCTATCGATCATGAGCTTGTTGTCTCCCATCCACGGGATCAGGTGTTTGCCCTGCTCGTGGTATGTGGCCCTCTCATCGTCCCGAAACAGCTTGCACGCGTAGCCGAACACCAGCAACTCGGCGTACTTGCTGCTAGCGCCGTCCTCCTTCGGCGGTTTGTCCACTTTACTCGGTCCTCTGCGATACATTTCCCACTGAGGTTCGAGCCTAAACACCTACCCGAACAACATAAATATAACCAGCTGGAAATTCTTCCGTTTTAAAACGAACAACTATCAGGAATAGCCTGTTAGCTGCTAGCTGCTAGCTGCTATGTTCAAAACACTACAGTTGTCGCTCTCTCGGCTTGAGCATATCTGGGCTTTTACCTCCTTCGCGTATTCGTTATTTTGCTTTTATACACCGTTTTGTTTTTTTGAAAATATTTTCACTGGTATGAAAAAAAGATAGTCATTATTTCATTATTAAATGATAGTTATTATTGCAATCCCTGTTTACACGAGTTTGATGTATCCAAACGCACATCGTGTCGAAAGTGCTGACACTAATTTAAAAAGGTAGGTTTTTTACTAAAGCCATGCGGCCTTTCCGGAGTAATTGGCAGAAGGCGCGAGACTTAATAATAATAATAATAATAATAATAATAATAATAATAATATAATAATAATAATATAACACACTTTGAAATTTAGATAATCATTTTAAAGAGCAAATATTCCAAAAATAAAAAAAATTATATATTTAAGTTTTTAATAAATAAATAAACAAATAAATACTTTAATAATAATAATGATAAATATTCTGTAAAGTTTTCTGTTCACTTTACATGTTTTTTTTACAAATTGATCAAATGAATGAAGAGATTACTGTAATAATAACAATAATAATAATGACGATAATAATAAGAATAATGATTATTATTATCATTATTCTTATTATTATCGTCATTATTATTATTATCATTATTATTATATAACACACTTTGAAATTAAGATAATTCTTTTAAAGAGCAAATATTCCAAATATCTAAAAAAAAAAAATAAATTAAATTGCCATGTTTATGTTTTTTCTATTCAGTATGAATATTCAATTTTATTTTTTAAATAAATAAATACTGGAATTAATAAAAGGGGGCACGGTGGCTTAGTGGTTAGCACGTTTGCCTCACACCTCCAGGGTCGGGGTTCGATTCCCACCTCTGCCTTGTGTGTGTGGAGTTTGCATGTTCTCCCCGTGCCTCGGGGGTTTCCTCCGGGTACTCCGGTTTCCTCCTCCGGTCCAAAGACATGCATGGTAGGTTAATTGGCATCTCTGGAAAATTGTCCGTAGTGAATGAGAGTGTGTGTGTGTGTGTGTGTGTGTGTGTGTGTGTGTGTGTGTGTGTGTGTGTGTCCTGCGATGGGTTGGCACTCCGTCCAGGGTGTATCCTGCCTTGATGCCCAATGATGCCTGAGATAGGCACAGGCTCCCCGTGACCCGAGGTAGTTCGAATAAAGCGGTAGAAAATGAGTGAGAGAGTGAGTGAGTGGAATTAATAAATATTCTGTAAAGTTCACTTTACATGTTTTTTTTTTTAACAAATTGATCAAATGACTGAACAGAAAAATATATTACTGTAATAATAATAATAATAATAATAATAATAATAATTTCCCTATTTTCCCTATCCTTTTTTAATAACATAATCTCTTTCACATTGGCTATAAAACTAGCTAATTGAGCTAGAATTACCTAGTTATCAGTTTAATTAAAATGAGTTATTATTTAGTTATTTAGTCAGTTGGCTTCTTGATACTAATTATTATGGAAATATTATTAATGAGAGACTGAAGAAAAAAAAAATATATATATATATGTATATATATATATATATATTTATATAT